>NC_056609.1:5924441-6016565 GCF_018340385.1 Cyprinus carpio
GCTTCAGTTGGAAGCTGCAGAGTGTTTGCTAATTGCCATTAGTAGGAAAGTAAGTGACAGTATTTAGATCATAAAACTCTTTTCAGCTGCTTTTCCCATAATATTCCTTAATTTTATTTATTTGTTTATTTTTGTTTAATTATTCTGCAAGTCACTGGAGTCAAATTCACATATACCTAGGGATGGGTATCATTAAGTTTTTAACGGTATTACTACTCTTACCGATACTGCTTATCGATCCGGTACTTTAATGGTATTCTTATCAGTACTTTTTGTTTTTTATATATATATATATTAGTGCTGTCAAAATCACCATTAATCGCATCCAAAATAAACGTTTTTATTTATATAATATATCTGTGTGTACTGTGTATATTTATTATGTATATATATAAATACACACACATACAGTATATATTTTGAAAATATTTACTTTTATGTATTTATATAGTTTATATTTAATATATAAACGTAACATCTTTTTCTTAAATATATACATGCATGGGTGTGTATTTATATATACATAAATATACACAGTACACACAATGTAAAATATATGTCATTGATATGAATATAAAACATCAATTTGTAAATGCGCCAGTGTGCAGACATTTTAAGTTTTATATTCATTAGATACAGTAAGAACATAAACAAGGAAACAAAGTAAAACAAACTGACAAATACAATAAAGCAAAAATACAAATTAAATAAATTGTACTTTAATTTTTTCATGGAGGTCTACTAACATTACTGTTCAGGTAAGTAATATAGCCTTCTAAAGAAATCTAATAAAATAACCAATAGTAAAATAACACTGCATAGTTTTCACTGTATAATTTGATAGATTAATGCTTATTAAAGGTGTTATTCAGATTAAGAGCATTGAGTGATTTTTCTCTCTGCATTTTGTTGTTGGCCCAATTGTCAAAAGGTGACTGCATATACAGTATATTTGCACACATCAGATTTTCTCCCATCTGTTCCAAGACTTAAACCCTGTTTAAGTGAATACTCTTCAAGCTGGCAATTTTGTGTTTATTTGATCGTTTGGATTTGCCTGATGCCGAAGTGTAATTTGCTTGTCCGTTTTGGAGCGTGCACACAATTCAGCCTGGGGAACAGAATCTCTCACAAGGATTACTGTGCTTTCAACGTGCTATCAAACACGTTCTGCAATTAAGCAACAGTAAAGACTGCATTTTACAACAATAACCGATTGTGCTGATTCTGATGTTACATTTGGGTTTTAGGGAGGAACGAATGTGCGCTGCTGTGAAGGGAAAGAAGTTGTGCTAGAAGAAACGCGGATAGTTTTTAATAGTTTTACCTCATATTTTCTTTTTTATGGTCCTTGGGAACCAAAATCGAAATTAAAAATAAAATTGGCTTTATATCACAGCCACAGGCCTAGAGTATAAGCAGTCATTTGAATGTTTAGTTCTTTTTCTCTGTCATCAGGGCTTTAACGTTGTGCACTCCTCTGCATGAGCGTGATCTCTCTTTTGAATTGTAAATAACAAAAATGCATCAGACAAATTTCCTAATATTATTGCAGAATATAGAAACAGCTGGTGACTTTGGCTGGATAGAATTTGCAAGATAATGTCTATAGCCTAACAATAATAAATGTATTTGCATTTTCTTAATTTCTCCAGTACAGATAGGAGAACCATTAACGTCGGAGCTTAATGATACAGACTGACAGCACTACATTGCTATAGTTTCCGCCCTCAGCAGTTGTACACTGTCCTCCATTTTCTCCAGTCTCGAGCAGCTGTAACATCAACAGTATCTCGTAAACAATCCTCGTGCTCTGAGTTTGAATGTAAAACTGAACATAAGAGTCTTCATTTTCTCCCAACATCTGAGCTGCCGAGGACGCAGTTGGATTACATAAATTTTTCAAGGTAATGCACCTGAAAATCTATCAAAATATGTTTATCACTCCATACGTTATCGAAGTATTTTAATTGATCATTGCCACACTTGTGAAATAGGTCGTGCTGTGCTGTTCGTTCGGGACCGAACCACATCGATGACCGGTCAGCGTGAGCTCTGTAACATTGCGCTGTTTCTTCCCATTTTCAGTGCATTTGGCTTCCTATAACCACGGCTGAACACCGGTTCTCTCGCTCTGTTATGTTGCTTCTACCGGCCGTTTATTGCTGTAGATATGCAATGTAGAGAGACTTATTTTTTGTTTGTGAGTTTGTGATGAACTCTGAAGTGCGTGCACCTGAAAGTATTATGTGTGCAGCAAACAGCCAATCACAAGTAAGGTGGAGAGCATTAGCAAAACGTCAGTTGGATTCACTTCTCGCGAGAGTCAGCGCAATTCACTTTTGTGATGAGGATTAAGAGATTTTGTCATTAATAAAAATGTTATACATTTAAATGCATTTACAAGGCAGGAATAAGCAATTCTGCTGCAGCAAAAGTTATAGGTAACACTTTATAATAACGTTCTGTTATAAGTCATTTATAAATTATTAGTTAATGATGAGCTAATCATTTACAAAACGTGACTATACATTCATAAATGATTAATAAGTAATAAGTTAACATTTTAGTAATGTTTTATTAATTCAGTTATAAGTCACTTATAAGTTATTGGTTAATGATGAACAAATCATTTTACAAAACATGACTATATGTTCATAAATGAT
The DNA here is from genome assembly GCF_018340385.1 of Cyprinus carpio. NCBI lineage: Eukaryota > Metazoa > Chordata > Actinopteri > Cypriniformes > Cyprinidae > Cyprinus > Cyprinus carpio. The sequence continues at coordinate 5,927,108 of NC_056609.1, forward strand.
TAATGAGTGGTATGCTAACGATTAAAAAATGTGTTGTAAGTTATCTTAAAAAAAGTTCAAATCATGAAATAAATCAAACGGCTCATTAGTAGATGGTTTATAATTTATTAGTTGATACATTATTTATCACTTATAAATCATTGAAGTATTTATGTCAAAATTGTTTTGTATAATTATCTCAATAAACAATTGTTAATCATGAACAAATGATAAATAAACCATTAGTAAATGATCAGTATATGATTTATTGGCAAATTTGTTAGCTGGTCCGTGTTCAAAAGCACAAGCATGCAGGTATGTTAAAGCACTATTTTTAAGAGGAGTAATTCATTTGTTTTGAAGTTGATAAACATTTATAAATGCCTTAGTCAGATGATTCCAGTGGCTTGTGTTAAATCCTTTCACTCATCAGCACAGACTTGTGTTCTGTGTGGAGTGTGTGGATCTAGTGATGAAGTGAACCCCTTCCACCGAAGCTCACATCAGGTGCACAGACTCCATGTGTGTCAGAGAAGACAGCTGTCTATACCCTCACCAGTCAGTACTTAGTACACACTACAAAGTGTTCAACAACTGTTATAGATGATGTGTAAACGCATGAATAAATAATTTACAAAGCTTTCTGCATCCCCTAATCTAAAGTGTAAACTATTCATCACTTGTAAATGTGTTACATATCATTTGTAGATCTTTCTTACCTGTTACACATTATTTGTATATGTACACAAGTCATTTATAACACTTTCTGCATCCCCTAATCTAAAGTGTAAACTATTCATCACTTGTAAATGTGTTACATATCGCTTGCAGATCTTCCTGTTACATGATCCATCTCATTCCATCACTTTACCCAAGCTTGAACTTAATTTTTTTTAAATAAATAAATGAACACTCTGTCACCATTTAATCAGCACTTAATTGTTTATTTTTTATTTCCTTTCGGACAGCTGCTCACCATAACATGTAAACGCACCATAAACGTAGTCCATTATTTTGTGCATTTTATTCCAAGTCTTCAGAAGTCGTAAGATACCACCGTGTGAGAAAAAGATTTGTTTTCCGTAATATAATCATTATACATTAACAACAGTACATAGCTGCCGTCTCATCTGTTAAACCTTTCAAAATTGTGCGCTTTTACACAACGACACTGGTTTGCGGCATTGACGTCAAACCTCGCTCCTTATTGGCTGTCACTTGTGATTTGCGACCACCATATATTGTTTGCGACATGCCAAATTGTGTTGAGTGAGATGCGGCGCGACGCTTTGAAATCTGGAAATGTAGATCAGGAGAATGTTTGTAGCGATTAAACACTTTAATTTCATTCTGTAACTCACACAAAAATTGTTTTGCTGTCAGATCACTGGTAATGTAACACCGCGTCGTTTTATCTGCTTCTTATCTGTGCTTTTTGTAATGTTTTAAATAAATTATTGTGACTAACGTACATTTATCTGCCTGTTACACTTTGTATATTGTCAAAATGGTTATGTTTAAGATTATATGGTGGAGTAGGGAGCTTAAAATGATCTTTTTTATACAATAGTATATTAACTAAGATAATAGTCACTGTCAATATATCTATATTGCTTTTTTATTTTTGTGAAGTGGCTAAAACGTCGTGTATAAGGGATGTGTTAGGGGCTCAAATATATCTATATAATAGTCAAATATATTTGCATAAAAAATATTTATAATTTATCATATAAGGGATTTGTATAGATTTGTATATCCTGTAACTAAAAGACATACCACAACCTTTGCATATGGCAAATACATGGTAAATTTACCAACTGCAGTTTGTACATAATTTATAAAGATCTGCAAATGATATGTAACACATTTACAAGTGATGGACAGTTTACACTTTAGATTAGGGGATGCAGAAAGTGTTATAAATGACGTGTGTACATAAACAAATAATGTGTAACAGGTAAGAAAGGTCTACAAATGATATGTAACACATTTACAAGTGATGAATAGTTTACACTTTAGAATAGGGGATGCAGAAAGGGTTGTAAATGATTTATTCATGCGTTTACACATCATCTATAACAGGTGCTGAACACTTTGTAGTGAGTACTAAGTACTGACTGGTGAGGGTATAGACAGCTGTCTTCTCTGAAACACATTGAGTCTTTGTGCACCTGATGTGAGCTTCAGTGGAAGGTATAACCAGTTCACATCACTAGATCCCACACAGAACATAAGTCTGCATTGATGAGTGAAAGGACTTAACGCATTGCAATCCCCTGACTTTAAGTCATTTTAAAATGTTTATTCATTTGACAACTAATAATTTATTATTCTTAAAAAAAAATAGCTTTAGCATAATTGCATTTTCGTGGGTTTTAACCAACCAACTTACAACCTTAACGATGCATCAAATATGATATACATATCGTTTACTAATGTTTTGATCATCATCTGTTCATGATTAACAATTGTTTATTGAGATAATGGTACATTGACATTTCAGTGATTAATAATATATTAACTAGTTACTTCATAACCATTTACTAAGGATCTGTTTGATCCTTTTATAATACGCTATTTATTTTAAAGATAACTTATGACAGATTTGTAAATTGTTGCGGGCTTATAACTTAATAATCATTTATAAACGGATAGTCATGTTTTGTAAATTATTAGTTTATCATTATCTAATCACTTGTAAATAATTTATAACTGAATCTACAAAACAATTCAAAAAAGTAACAATTTATTGAACATTTATGATACGTATAGTAATTTTTTGTGAACGATTAGTTAATCATTATCTTATTACTCGTAAATTACTTATAAACTGAATCTGCAAAACATTAATAAATAATTTACATATCACTTATTAATCATTTATGAACACATAGTCATGTTTTCATAAATGATTAGTTCATTATTTACTAATCACTTGTAAATGACTTGTAACGGCATTTACAAAACATATATAAAATATTAGCATGTCACTTGCTAATCATCTATATGTTTTGTAAATGATTAGTTCATCATTAACTAACCACTTATTAATGACTTACAACTGAACGTTATTATAAAGTGATACCAAGTTATATATTATATATTAAAACTTATCTATATGTATCTATATTTAATTATATAATTATATAATTATATGAATAATTATATGAATTATAAACAATTATAATTAATATAATATAAATATAATAAATAGGTAGCTGCACAAGTTGGGCAATTTTGTCTCTAAAATTCTTTGACTGTAAGCTGCTTTAATTTGGAGCAAGAGATACAGGGGGTGGCTTCATCACATCAGATATATGTCACTTTGCTCACAGATGGTTGGTCCAGTTTGGGTTCGTGATCTTCAAACCAGAATAAAACCTGCTCTGGAGCAGGGTAACAGAGTACCATACATTACCATGGTGACGAAACCGGCTCAAAACCAACCCACCTTCTTGAACCTGAAAACTAAGGGTTTGCTCAAACTAAACGCCAACTTACCTGGGTAAAAACCGAAACCGGCTTTGTGCAACAGGCCTCAGGGGGGGTCAAATTAATTTCCTGAAGCACCACTGTCCTGTCCACCAATTAAGCTCCAACCCTTATTAAACATGCCTGAACCAGTTAATCAAGGTCTACAGTATTACTAAGCATTTTGCACACAGAAGATGACAATGGTCTTTAAGTGCCCTCAGGCGACCATAAGTTCTAAATTAGAATGGGCTGCCTACAGGTAGTAAATTAATATTTTTAATTCACCAAATTATCACATCTCTATTATCTTTTGTAAGTTAAAGAGCACATTGTGGGTTATGTTTTTTACAAAGTAAATATATATAACCAAACCTATATATGAAAAAGTTAATGCAGGATTTAAAATGACATGAAGGCACAAATTTAGTAGAAAAAGTGACAGTGTCTTTGACAGGTTTCAAAAAGTTTTTTTTTAATTTCATTTTACGTCATAAGAGGGAATCGTTTGCCATGCTCTACACTGGCTCAGTGCAGAGTAGGTTGGTATTCAGTATGAGCAGTCATGAGTCAGTGTGTTTTCGGTAGTTTTTGTATTTCAATTTATTGTTGTCATGGTAAATTATTGTTTGTGGAGGTTGCACAGGATTCCAGCCTGTCAGGACATAGAGTCCACAGGTTTACTAACAAGAAAAAGGACTGTGTTATCTTCCGTGCCTAAGTCCATTATGTGCAGGTGAAAAGACTGGACTTAACTTATGCATCTGCTTCGTAAAACACAGTGGTGTGTAGCGACCGCTATATAAGTCGGCCCGTAGCACCATTCATCAGATCAATTCTCCTTCAACGATGAGGATCATCTCTTCGCTGACTCTACTGCAAGAAGAAGAAGCCGTGGAATAAGCTCCAGCTCTGCTCACCGCTGTGGAAGAAGCCGAGGCAGCGACGTGAAGCGATCCCTGCAGGCATCCGGAGCAGATAATAGCAAATTTGTAGAGCAATCCAGCGTGTGTTGTTTCAAATGTCGTGCGGCGAGTATGGGTCATGCAAGGAGCTCTTGCATGATGAAGACGGACACAGCGAGTGTGCCGCCTGCCTCGGCCGTGCCCACACAGAGGCTGCACTCGCTGATGTCTTCTGCTCCTTCTGCGAGAGCATGAGCCTCTCTCGTCTATGCTCACGGATCGCCTTGTCCATCAAGGCGGTCCCCCCGCCAGGCCCTCCCGTCCTTCTCCTCTCCTAAGAGGAAGAAACAGCGGTCCCCGTGTCCTCACGCCGGTGTGCCTCACAAATGAGGACCAGCGCCCCTCTTCGGCTGAGAGCGCACTGGTCTCATTCGTCGCGTCCGAAGAGGACATTATTATCGATGATGTCACTGCCAACAACTCGGTGTCCTTGGTGGCGTCAGAAGCATAGGAGTCGGGAGATTCCGGCGAGGAGCCTGAAGCAACCCCTTCCCCTCAGGTGCCGAAGCCAGACGTCCAACTTATCCGCGTCCTTGAAAAGGCTGTGGAGGATCTGGGCTTTGAGTGGTCGGCTCTGGATGAACCCATCCATGGCTTACTGGATGAGTGGTTCCTGCTAGAGACCCGCCAGCAATCCTCTCGCAAGCACCGTTCTTACCAGCCGTCCACGACGAGCTCACCAAGACGTGGCGTGCCCCCTATTCGGCACGGGTAAACCCATCGACTGCACCAGCTCTCCGTTGACGGCGCGACGAGAAAGGGTACACCAAACTTCCCCCTCAGGTGGAAGCGATCACCGCACGTCTGTGGCCTCGGCTTAAAGGGCCATGCAGCGCATCCATCCAAGCCCTTCAAGACCACCTCGGCCATTGCCAACAGGGCTTATGTTGCAGCCGGACAGGCCGGCTCAGTGCTGCATACGATGGCGATCCTTCAAGTGCACCAGGAGGCCTTCAAGGAGCTGCGCACAGCGACAGATCTGGCTCTGTGCGCTACATAGGCTACAGCGGAGGCGATCGGCAAGACCATGGGCAGTCTGGTGGTGCTGGAGCACAACCTCTGGCTAACGCTGACAGAGATCAGGGACGCCGAGAAAATGGACTTCCTCAACTCACCAGTCTTGCTGAAAATGGCTATTCGGGTCTTTTCTCGAAACACTAGATGCCCTGGCCCACGACTGGCCCAGGGCTGGCCTGTATGCATTTCCTCCGATCGCCCTGATTCCCCAAGTCATCAGGTGAGTCATTGAAACCAAATGCTCCCTCCTCTTAGTGGCTCCACTCTGGAGGAACCAGGCTTGGTTTCCAGAGCTGATACAGCTCATAACGATGGCCCATCCCGTTGAGGAGGGACCTTCTCTCGCAGCCAAAAGACATGATTTGGCATCCCCGCCCAGAACTGTGGAGCCTTCATGTCTGGTGCCTCGACGGGAGTCTGATAGAGACCCAGCGAGAGTAAGTGACACCATTCTTGAGGCAAGGGCGCCGTCTATGAGACGGCTCTATGGCCAGAAATGGACAGTATTCCTCAATTAGTGCTCTGCATGGCCATTGGACCCATTTTCAAGTGACGTGTCCTACGTGCTGACTTTTCTGACAATACTCCTTAATCCTCCTCGCCCTCAGACAGTGCCGTGTTGGGACTTATCCATGGTCCTAAGGGTCCTAAAAAAAGGCCCCCATTTGAGCTGCTCAGTTCGGCTGGCTCGCGGCCCTTATCACTTAAAACGGCCCTTCTCCTTGCTTTGGCGTCGGTTAAGCAAGTGGGTGACTTGCAAGTGCTGTCAGCAGAATGGAAAAAGGAGATTTTCCCATACATAATGCTCATTCCCATATCTCAGTGAACCGAGGTTACGTTGAGTAACCGAAAGCGTTCTCCACACTGTGGGACATAGTGCTTCAGTGAGTACACTCAAAATCAGACTGAAAATTCTTACATCATTTACTCAGTCTCATGCCATAATCCATCTCTGTGAGACAATATAATGCAAATTGAAGCTAATCACTTCAGTTATCATGTAAAGGGATCATGGTGGTAACATGTACGATCCCAGTGGATGAATCATTGTCTTCTGAAAGGAAACGTATATGAGTGTACAAAAAATAAAATAGAATGAATAAATAAATAAATAAAAAATAAATGGGAATCTGGCTAATATAGTCATAATTCTTGGCTCTATTAAGCACTTTAACATGGAGGGTTGGTACTGTTTTTCATACACCAAACTATATGGGTTGTTGACTTGACATGGCATTTTCACTGTCCCACAAGATAAAAATGTATATAATTAATATTGTCGTTATTTAAAATGCAGTAAATCGTTTGACATATCTTTGTCATACATGCATCTGTTGTCATAAAAGCTGCAGTGTTATTTGATTTTTTTTACATTTCTGAGCCAAATCTCAAAATTGTCCTATGGTGTGACTGTCTCAAGCATGGTTCAATAAATTGCATCTTTTATAAAAACTTTTTAAAAGAAAAGCATAAAAATGTTAATAAATAACTCCGGCATAATTGTACAAGTGTCTGATTTAGTAAATGGCAATATTTTTTTCATCCATATAATTCTGTAAGCGTAGGAACTTGATACATTTTGTCTCTGAAAACCATGTCCTATGGTGTGACACCATATCCTGATTTTAAACTGGCCAATTCCAGAGGAAACTTTAATTAGTTGAAGGACCCCATTCATGATCATGTTACTGAAGCCCCCTGTCAAGCCCATGACGTGCACATGGTAAATTTTTGTCTCAGAATCGTTTTTTAATAACTTAATAAGATTTTTGTTTTTTTGGAACCACTACAAAAGTGTTACATTTTGTTGTCCTTTGGTGTGGCAAATTATATTTTTTGATAAAAAAAAACTGCATATTAAACTACATTAAACCTTCAATACCATGACTGAGGTGCCTTTAAGCAAGGTACCGAACCCCCAACTGCTCCCGGGGTGCCGCAGCATGGTGCTGATGCGACCGTCATAGTGACAACAGCCAATCACATTAGTTTTCTGTTGTTGCATGAACGCGATTTGCTAGCGTCTGCACCGGGGTATTTGCATAAGGCGATCTGATTGGCTGACGCCTGTGTTGGCGCTTAAAAAGTTGAAAAGTTTGTAACTTCTGCTGTGAGCAACGGACCCACAATTCATTTTGGCAATGCTTGATGTCACTCTATCAAATTCATTAATAAATCATTAACAAACATTATGTAATGCTTAATGACTCATTAGTTAATATATATTCTAATTTCTAGAAATGTGTAATAATGTGTTTGTTAATATTTACTGATAAATGTATTAAACATTACCTAATAATTAACATTTCATGTAAATTAAATGCTTAAATGAATCATTAAACTTCTAATTCGTATGATCATGCACATCTTGAAAATCTACAGATGATTTTATCAGGTCTTGTGCATGATTAAAAGCTTTTTTAAATGAACAATACTTGCTGCTGTTAAGGTGTGATATGGGTAGAGTTAGGGACAGGTTTGGTAGTACGTGAAGGTTTAAGGTTGGTTAAGTGGTAAGCAGTGTAAAGGGTTCAATTTGATAACTGTAAGTGAACACGATTCAGTCTGTTTATATTGTATTGTTTTGATAAATGATAAATTGAGTATTTTCTTGAAGATTAGTCTCCCCGCCACCCCTGTCTGTTGCTGTATGATTCAAGGAATATCCTGTTTAATAATTCACAGTAGTATACCAATTTAAGTGTTGAGGCAATAAAAACATGTTTTGCACCCAAATTACAATGTGTGTAATGTCTTTACCAACTTTTTATCTAAACTTAACTAACAACCCTTTACACAAATGTTGTTACAGTAGCTAAAAGTCCATTGCCAATAAGGATGCTAAAAATGATTGATAAATGTTTTGTGAAGATGTGAAAATGGGGTGAATTCTGGTCATTAAAAGAACCACAGATTTGTTTTTATCTCAAAATATCTGGAAAATAAAAAATAAAAAAATACCTTCAGTATATCTCCAAATAGGGGAGATACAAATATCACTCCTCTTATATTGGTATAATTTTCAGCAGTTTTGAATGGATTACAGCAAAGTTTTTGTCATCAAAGTTTGTCTTGAAATTGTCTTGAAATAATAATTAGGGCTCAAGCCTGGAGGGCGAGAGCCCTATTGTTTTCCTTAGGATTATTTATTATTATTATTAGGGCTCAAGCCTGGAGGGCGAAGAGCCCTATTGTTTTCCTTAGGATTATTTTTGTGTATCTGGTCTTTGGTTAGTTGATTTATTTTTTTTTTTTTAGGATTATTATTTTTTTTTTTTTTCTTTATTCTTCTAATTTTTTTCCAAGGTTTCGGGGGCTTTTGGGGCCCTTAACATGCTCAAAAACTCTTGAAAATTGGCACACACCTTGGAATCTGCGGCCATTAGGGTCAGGCAGAGACTGATACACGGGCGTGGCACAGGGGCTCTACAGCGCCCCCTGGAGTATTGAGGGCCATATATCATGCATACTTGCACGTATACATATGAAACTCGGTACACATGTAGATCTCATCAAACCAAACAACTTTCGCACTGCATGTCATAAGCTCCGCCCAACAGGAAGTTGGCTATTTACAGTTTTGTGAAAAAAACACATGCTCTGGAATTTGATATACTCCTCTGAGGAACTCCACCCGTTTGCCACAAAACTCGTTGAACATGATCTCAAGACATTGGGGATGCTAAATTGCGAAGATATTTTTGATATCTCGAACGGTTTGTCCGTGGCGAGGCGTTTGAAATTATGGGGAGAAATGAGAAACAGGAAATGTCTAATGACATCAACATACACTACCTGAGTTTGATCAAACTTCATCGGTTTGTTCGATGTATGATGCCGATCGCATATATGTGACTATTAGGAGTCAAAGGTTACAGCGCCACCAACTGGCAGCAGGAAGTGTGTTATTTTTAAAATGCTTTGAATTCAGCATGTTATTTTTACTCGATTTGCTTCAAACTTCATCAGAATAATGATAAAACACGGCTGATGTAAATCTGTTGTGGGGATATTGATATCTAATATAGTGTTGCCATGGCAACGTGTCAAACTTGAATATTCTGTTCTGGTGATTTTGAGGCAGATAACATGCTAAGAATTACATAAAACTCAGAACACATATCAGTATTAGTGACAGCTAGACACTGGCAAAAGTTCATAAGAGGGCGTGGAAGAGGCACTCTATAGCGCCACCTTTTGTCAAAAGTGAGGGGGTTAGTTTTAGCTACAGACACCAAACTCAGTACAAAAATTGTTCTTATCAAGACGGACAACTTTCTAATTCACAGTCATCAGCTACGATGAACAGGAAGTCAGTTATATTGATTTGAATATGGATTTTTGGAAAAATATAGCTGTGAATTAATGCATACTGCTCAGAGGAGAATTACAGTATACACACCAAACTTTGTCTACATGATGCCAAAACATTGAGGAACTTAAATTGCGATTGGATTTTGGATAGCTTGGACGGTTTTGCCGTAGTGATTTATTGAAATAACAGTAAAAAAGTAAACATGAATTGTCTTATATTTCTTAAAGTGCAGCTTCCAAACACTTCAAATTTTTTATATATAGAGGATAAGTCATTCTGAGCAAATATGCATAGTTTCACGACTTTTCAATGCTCTATGGATAACAGAAAATTAAAAAACTGTCAGTCATCTGATCTCACTCTCAGGCCACTCTCTCTGTGTGAGAAAAAGGAGGGGGCTGAGTCACTCTGATGACTCTGCCATTGCCCTGTGAAGAATGTGTGTGCGCTGAGTGTATTTGTTAATCGTTTTTGATGTTACAAAGGTTATTTAGTCAGAAGCAGTGAGCACTTGTATTTTTCTTTGACAGCATTAGATTTATTATTATGCTTTCACTTTAAGGACAAATCACGGGTTTAATATACACATGCCTTTTATTTCTGAACTGTTAACGTTAAGACATATGCCTAACTGACTGTGTTTACTAGGATATTCCCCAAAACGCGCAATTAGATGTAATTATGTATTTATTGATCCATGCACAAAAAAAGCGGAAGATAGCTCAGTTTAGTATTCGCGAGTGCGGCTGTCTGTGTGCATGCACGCGCTTCAGATGTGTGCGGTGAAAACGTCTCACACAGCGCTCGACTGTTCCGCGAACAATCCCGAGCGTTTTATATGCTCACCTTGTGCCTTATACCGAGTCCTAATCGGTGAGTTTGAACGAGAATGCAGCCGTTGACGGACATTATGTGAAAATGTAGACAGTGCCAAATAAGCTGCCTATTTATATAACAGATATCTATATTGTACGTGTTCTATCGATGCATCGATCCATATCGATTAATCAATACACCCCTAATATATCAAATGTAAATAACTGCATAGACATCACTGTTTAAAACTAAATATAGATTAATCGTTTTTGATGTTACAAAGGTTATTTAGGTGGGGTTTTTTTAGGTGCTATCGATGCATCGATCCATATCGATGAATCAATACACACCTAATATAGGCTGTGTGTGTGTGTGTTTCAATATATATATATATATATATATATATATATATATATATATATATATATATATATATATATATATATATATATATATATTTCAATACTGTCATAGGTCAGTACTTAAATGAGTTTGAAATTATTATTATTATTATTATAAACCTATGCAATTATATATATATATATATATATATATATATATATATATATATATATATATATATATATATATATATATATATAATTGCATAGGTTTATAATAATAATAATAATAATTTCAAACTCATTTAAATACTGACCTGTGACATGACATTTATCTGAATTTACACAACTCATGATGTAACAGTAAAACAGATAAGCTCACAGATGAAGACCAAGCTGTAATGCCGGCAAAAATATTTCACAAATGCTTATAGATCAATAAAATCATTAAAAATTCTTTGCACGGCGTGCATCATTATTAGGCACTTGATATTCAGATGATATTTTCCAAGCACATATATATATGCCCTTTTGGATAAATGGCTCTTAACCAAAAATAAAAATTTTGCTTTTTGGTCAAAAAATGGTTCCTGAACCCTGTTCCAGAATCTGGCAGTAAGTTTGGGGAGCACATTTTTATTCCATCTTCTATTCTGAAAAGTCTTAATTCTTAATTCTTTTACAGTTAACTTGTGTCTTTTCTCCACCTTTTTTTTTTTTCAAACTCCACTGTCCCAGTCAGCATTTTTTTGTCCAATGGTCATGTCGAAATTTTGCAATTTCTATATTGCAATAGTTTTGAATAATTCTCATGGGGATTTAATAATTTTTGACTTTTCAGTCCGAGTTAAAACTCTTTTTTGGCTCATTTCATCTGTAAAAAAAAAGCCTAATAATTCTGCACACCTGAATATAAGGAGTTTTTCTCGTCCAGCCTTCATGGACAATTATATATCACTCATAAATGATTAAATACAAAATTAATGGTAGTTATTAAGATTGATGTAGTTGGGAATTGGTAAAATGTGCTTGGAAAAAAAAAATCAGAATATCAACATGCCTAATAATTGTGCACACAGTGTAATTCAATAAATGTTTTAGTAACACTTTATAATAAGGTCTAATTTGTAAACATTAGTAAATGAACATGAAAAATATATTTTCACAGAATTTATTAATGTTTGTTGATTTTCGTTCACAGTGCATTAACTAATGTTAACATATATATATTTTTTTTTAAGTTTTGACTATTAACTGACATTGACATGCAATATAATTATTGTTCATGTTAGTTAATCTTAATAACTGAAACCTTATAAAAAAGTGTTACTAAAGTATTATGTATTGTTCTCTGTGTGTGTCTTTCATAGTCTTGATGGTTTGGATTAACCCTTTAATTGCCGAATCCTTAAAACCAGACTGCCATAGAGTTACAGTAAATGCATGTGCTCGCTGGGCACAGTTTTCCTGATGCCACCGGTGCGGCGTTTGCACTGATGGCTTGAGCCCGCCATCGCTGCTTGCAGCTATATTTATTATTATTATTATTATTATTCTTTTGCGGTTTTTTTTTATTATTATTATTATTTTTTTCCAACGTCTCGGGGGCTTTTGGGGCCCTTAACATGCTTAAAAAGTCTTGAAAATTGGCAAACACATTGGAACCTGCGGCCATTAGGGCCGGGCAGAGACTGATACACGGGCGTGGCACAGGGGCTCTACAGCGCCCCCTGGAATATGGAGGGCCATATATCATACATACTTGCACATAGACGTATGAAACTCGGTACACATATAGATCTCATCAATCCAAACAACTTTCGTATTGCATGTCATAGGCTCCGCCCAACAGGAAGTTGGCTATTTAGGGTTAAGTATTCTTATTTTCTGTCAAAGTTTTGGGGGCTTTTGGGGCCCTTAACATGCTCAAAAACTCTTGAAAATTTGCACACAACTTAGAATCTGTGGCCATTAGGAGGCTGCAGAGGCTGAGACCCGGGCGTTGCACAGGGGCTCTACGGCGCCCCCTGGAACACAGTCAGAAATTTTGATGTATAGCTCACACATACTTGCACGTATTCATATGAAACTCAGTACACATATAGATCTCATTGGGCCGAACAATTTTCGTATTGCATGTCATAGGCTCCGCCCAACAGGAAGTCAGCTATTTAGAGCTATGTAAAAAAAGGGCATGCTCTGGAATTTGATATACTTATTTTTTATATTATTAAGAGTTTTTTTTTTACTTATTTATTTTTAATTACATTTAGCTATGTTACACCATAGGGTAAATTTATGGTACAATTCAGTAAAAATGTATTTAAAAAAAAAAACCTATAAAAGAATTGACGAACTTAGTGACCCTTCATATTTTCTCAAAGATCAGACTTCACACTGCATAAATATATGCATTTCTTCTTCAAAAATGGTCTTTAGCCCTGTTTGCACAGTAATTGTTTCTCAGTGGGACGTAAGTGATTTTCACCATTTACAGGGGGGTAGTCGGTGATTTATTGCCATCCGAATCCATGATGTTGGTGTTTTTCTCTCACCACCCCCGTAAAAATCTCCGGCCGAATTACCTACTGTTTTTTGACAAACACCAAGGTTGTGCGGTAATTTAACTGCCGTCCGAAATCCACATCTCTGAGTTTACAAGAAGAATTCGATTCAAAATTCTGTGCTTAAGCCATTTTTGAGCACTCCCAAACACCGTAAGGTACATTAACTGTTGTACTTCATTGTAATTTGCATACATATTTATTTTTTGAAATGCTGGAAAGTATTTAAAAGAATAATACTTCATAACTGCTCACAGTGACTGGGAGCAAAAAGAGAAGAAACGCACGCAAACATGCAATACAGTTTTAAAATGTGTATTATAAACAGCTATATAGTTTATATAACTATATCGTGTATAATTATATACAACTATAGCGCATCTTTTTAAACAGGAGATTTAAATCAAATAATAAATAGGATTATATATTATAAAATATGCTTGGAATAATAAGAATGCATTTTACTCAATAATAAGAATATATTGTAAATAAAATTCATTTTATTTACAGCAGACAATTATGTGACTGGTCACATGAGCAGGGTGTTCCCAGGTTCGTAGGATCACAGAACTCACTCCTCCTCTGTGAATAGATCGCCATCGTAATCCATGAGTTTTATCACTGAGGTGATATATAAATTTATTTTTACAAACGTCCACATGAGAAACAATTACCTTCCAAATCGGGCTTTTGTCAACAACCCATATATATATATATATATATATATATATATATATATATATATATATATATATGTGTATATATATATATATATATGTATATATATATGTATATATATACGTATATATATACGTGTATATGTACATATATGGGTTTTGAAACTCAAAAAATAAATAAATGAGGTTTGAACATCTATTAACAGAACATTATTTTAGCACTTCCGTTAGTGAACAGACTCGCATAGAGAAGTTGTCTTGTCAAAGTAGAATAAAATTAGCACATTGAATGCCATATGAAATAAGGGGTAGGCTAACAGCTAGAGGCTATTACTAAAATTACATCAAATCAAAGCTTTGAAAGAACTTATCACAAATATGTGCAAATATATATAATCAAGCATTATGTAACAAAGAATTAACTTACAGATTATGCGTTTACTAACACAAAACAAAATTGCATCCAAAAATCGAGAAACTGACTGCATGAGAAATGTGCTTGACTCTGAGCTCACTTTGCGTAGAAACTGCCACTAGGTGCCACCAAACTTATAGAAGTGATAAAATTGGAGCAGAACACCAACAGTAAACTGATGCCTCGTTCTTTTTATGATGTGCTAGCCCAAAGTTAAAATGATTTTCAGTGGTCGTTTTCTTACGTCCAGTGTAGACAGACTCACCCTGTTGTGACGTGGCATGACTACTGTTACATGTCACACATAATATATCGTTATTAAAGTCAAGTCAAGTCTGCTGTATTGTCAATTCTTCCACATGTACAGTACATACATACAGAGAATCAAAATTGTGTTACTCTCAGACCCCCGGTGCATACAGATAACACTAACAGTAGAGCCTAAAAATCTAGATCAATATAAAATATAAGATATAACTATACAATAAGGGTATGTAAAAAAGACATATAATAAAAAATAAAAAATTAAAGTTAAATAAAAGCAGCGCAAGGCACATGGCAGACAGAGTGCAAACCAGTAAACAAACAGGGGGGTGGAAGGACCTGGGGATGTGGGATGTGGGATCTGGTGGGGGTGGGGGGTGGGGGGTTCATAGTTCAGTGGTGCCTGGGGCAGAAGAGGGACGGGGGGGGGGCAAGTTCGGGAGCGAGTTCAGCTTCCTGACAACCTGATAGAAGAAGCTGTGTGACGGGTGAGTGGGATCACTTGCGATGCAGAGGGCTTTGCGAGTGAGACGGGTTCCATAAATTTCCTGGAGGGAGGGGAGTGAGACACCAATGATCTTCTCAGCTACTCTCACTATGCGTTGCAGAGTCTTCCGGCAGGACGCATTGCGGGCGTTATACCACACAGTGATGCAGCTAGTCAGAATGCTCTCGATGGTGCCTCTGTAGAAAGGTGTACTTGATGGGGGGTGGGGCTCTGGCTCTCCTCAGTTTGCGGTGGATGTAGAGACGCTGTTGTGATTTCTTGGCCAGTGCTGCGGTGTTGTCGGTCCAGGAGAGGTCCTCTGTGATGTGCACACCCAGGAACTTGGTGTTGCTCACTCTCTCCACAGTCGCACCGTTGATGGTCAGAGGAACATGCTGAGTGTGCGCTCTCCTGAAGTCAACAACAATCTCCTTTGTCTTTTCCACGTTCAGAGAGAGATTGTTGTCACTGCACCACCCGGCCAGGTGGCTCACCTCGCTCCTGTAGTTTGTCTCATCTCTGTTGCTAATGACACCCACCACAGTTGTGTCATCCACAAACTTAATGAAGAGGTTGGAGTTGAGTGATGGTGTGCAGTCGTGGGTCAGCAGAGTGAAGAGAGGGGGGCTCAGCACACATCCTTGGGGTTGCCCCAGTGTTCAGTGTGATGGTGCTGGATGTGTTGCTGCCGACCCGTACTGCCTGAGGTCTTCCAGTCAGAAAGTCCAACAGCCATTTGCACAGTGAAGTGTTGAGCCCCAGCTCGATCAGTTTGTGAATGAGCTGTTGAGGGATGATTGTGTTGAATGCTGAACTGAAGTCTATGAACAGCATTCTGACGTATGAGTCTTTTTTCTCTAGATGTGTGAGTGCTGAGTGGAGGGTAGTTGAGATGGCATCATCGGTCGATCGGTTGGACCGATATGCAAACTGGAATGGGTCCAGGGAGGGGGTGGGGGGGGGCAGACTTGATATGGTGCCGTTCAAAGCACTTCATGAGGATGGGAGTAAGTGCAACAGGACGGTAGTCATTGAAGCATGATGGAGATGGCTTCTTTGGGACTGGAATGATGGTGGTAGTTTTGAAACATGTGGGAACAACAGCCTGGGACTAAGTGAGATGTTGAAAATGTCTGTGAAGACATTAGTGAGTTCTGCTGCACAGTCTCTCAGTACATGCCCAGGGATGTTGTCAGGACCCGGAGCTTTGCGTGCATTGATCCTGCTGAAGGATCTCCTCACGCTGTCCGGGGTCAGCGTCATCAACTGGTCACCGGGAGGAGGTGGAGTCTTCTGTGCATTGGAGCTGTTTTGTGCCTCAAAGCGAGCGAAGAAGGTGTTCAGCTCATTTAAGCCAAACGTGTGATCACTGATGGCTTAAATGTGCGACTATAATAGCCCTTTTAATAATAATAATAACAATAATAATATAAGGAAGGAATAACTGACAATGTGCCGTTGAATTACAGAAAGAAGGAAAAACAAGGTAGCCTACTGTCATGAAGTTCTTGTTTGGCAAAATTAATATAAGCTATTCTGTGTCTTAACAAGTTAAGTTAGAACAAGTTCAATAAAACATTTTTTTGTATTTCTACAGGCAGAGGAGAATAGCCAAACCAAAAAGAAACAAAGAAAACACAATGTAACATTCAAAAAACTGTAGACAATGGAATGCGCAAGTGAGTGGGGCTAGTGCAATCTAGTGGTCACTGATTTTCTTTGGCTCAGCTGCGTGTGGATTGCGAGCTGTGTGTGTGTGTATTGGGCAAGGCTAAAAGGGCGGAACGAAAGTCTCAAAATTCAAATGAATCAAACACACGTCGCCTGATCCACAAATGCACATTGTAATCGCTACATGCAAAAATTATGATAATTTAATACAAACTATAACATTTGTATTCACAAATATGTCTCTATTTGAACAAAATGCTGCATATAAATATAATTCTAAACTCTGCAGACAGCGGTTGAAAAGCATTTGTTCCAGTGTAGTGACGCACATTTGCAAATTTTGAAAGGCATTTGTTTAAAGTTATGCAGTACATGGATAATTTTGCGTGCATCTATAAATCATTTTGTCTAATTTCATCCCATACATGCCCATCCCTACACCACTGATGGAGAGGTAACTTTAAGAAATTAAAATGTCGTCAGAAGAGGCCATTTGCACCAGCAGTTTGTATGTTTTTCTTTTCTTTTTTTTCAATCTTGAATATGTACTTTAGAGACCTGGATTTCAGCCCGTAAGGAGATATTTAAATTATTTATTGAGTCAGTTTCGCAAAGATGAAGTTGGCGATCCTGACTCGCCATCTCCACTTGGATGTGCCTTTAGAGAGAAATGCATATTTACAGATTACAAATTGAAAGAGTTTTTGTTTTTTGAATGATTTTGTTTTATAATAGTAATTTAAAGCTTTCAATGAATATATTTCTATAGAGTTTCAGGTCAGTTTTGTGAAGCACTCCTGTTTGTTTTATTTATTTCACAAAAGCACAACGTTTTGTTGATATTGTGAGTGCATACAAGTAAAAGTAGACACTTTTCAGTTCCGGGTGATGTATTACTCTTACCTTTATGAGCAAAAAATTACTGCATATTTCTACTTGTTTCTACTGTAAGAAAAAAAATGCAAGTGATTGTGAAATGCATTTATGTAGGTTAAACTGTTTTCTATCTATAGATTTTATTTTAGGCAAGTCGTGATGATTTGAGAAGGCTTAATTGATCAAACATAGGCTATGATCAACTCACTGTCTGGTGCTGGTCGCTTGGTCATTACTTGGTCATATTAAAAAAAAAAAAACTTAATGAACAAAAAATGCTTTTTCTAAATTGACTTGATGAAAAACTAAACAAATTATAATCACTTTTTCATATACAAAACTGAACCATTTTAATAGCTGAAACAGTAGTGTAGGTTTTTTGGAAGAAGAGGAAAATAAGACGGACTCGGGTCAGACTCGAGCCAAGAATTCTGATAAGCTGTCAGACAAGGGCCGGGCTAGGGCATATATTTGAGCCTTGTGCAGGATCCTAATCAACTTCATCAACGCTGATTTGTTTTATGTGGTTTGAATCAATGATTGAGAGTGCCTCATATATAAAAAAAAAACAATGTTAGCATGACTGAATGGAAATCACACAGATACAGACAGTTGTGAGAAATTTATGATGTCTGTTTTTTCAATTCATTCATCCTGCTGTTTTATTTCTCTCTCCTTTTTAAAATTATTTTATTGTGCATGTTGTGTTAACCTCGGAGTTTGTCATGTATAGGGAAACTCAAAAATCTAATTTTCAATTGTTGGCTGCATTATTTATTAAGACATTTAGTTAATCAGCAAATAAAAAGCATCAATCCATCATTGCATTTGTTCTTGTAGTAAAATGTGACAGAATCAGCTTTAACAGGATAAACTGAACTTATTGAAGGCTCATTTAAATAGGCCGTAAAAATCATATAAAGCTTGACTGGCAAGTTCTTTTAATAACATTAATGGTGCAAAATAGACAACCAACCTGTTCTGTACTTTCCACAGGGAAAGTTAGAGGAGAGGAAGCCATTCATGGTACTTTTTGACGAAGTTGCCATGAACTACATCCTGTCTGCTGCACAGTGAGTAAACGTCTTGCTCTAAATCAGGGTTCCTAAATCTGGAAGGGCACTGTCTTCTAGGTTTTAGCTCAATCCCAGATCAAACTCACTAAAATTTTTTTAGTAACTCTGAAGTCCTTGGCTGCGTCCAAAAGCTGAAAAAGGCTTACTTTTCATGTGACATTAGGAAGGCAACAAAGCATGTCCAAATCCAATGATTGTGTCACATCCTGTGATGTACAGTATAATACAGTATGATCATTTTTTTGAAGGCAGCATAGATGTATCTTTCACTACCTGTAATGTCCCACTTTCCTGTGCATGTCATTCTGTGACGGTTGAGAATGAATGAATGAATGAATTAAATAAAAGTGGCATCTGAAACTTGTGACAGGTATTCAGTTGTGTGTAAATGTTTTTGTTTAACTTTTTTCCAGTTTTGATAACTTTCTAGCAATAAATAAATTTTGTAATAGTTAAATTTTAACTTGGTTATCATCAAACCATTTTCTATTTCATTGTAGATCATTAATTTTTAGAAGCCTCTCCTAAATCAGTTTTGGGAGTCTGTGCTGCCTGGCAAGTCATTGCCTGATAGGGCAGAAAGGCAACAAGTTAGAGCGGCTTTTGGGCAAAGCCTTGATCTTTTTTCAGGGTTGGCACTAAACTCTGTGTCCATCCAGAGCCGAATTTGAGGAACCCTGCTCTAAATGACTGTTTACTATTTATATAACTACACACTGCTCTTTATTTATTTATTTTATTTTTTTTAATATAGGTCAGCAGGTGGTGCAGCTCTCTGTAACCAGTGAGTTTTCTCATTTTCTCCTGAAACTGGCAAGCTTAGTTTAGAATAACTGAGTTTACTTCTGTTAGTTAAAACTACAACTGTCCCTCTTACAATTCAGATCATCAGGCGGCATTGTGGAAAGAAGATACACTTTTTTGAAGAGGCTGTGTCAAGTTCTCTGTGCCCTGGGTAGCCAAATCTGCTCTTTAGTGGTGAGGTTAAAGCATATGCATCACTGTTTTGAAGCAATCTTTTTCTCTCTCATGAAAAATACTAAAATATTTTTATATTTCTCTTTAGGGTTCCGATATTGAAGTACAAGTTCCTGTTAATCTGGATAAATACATGGAAGCTCTTTTTGCCTTCACTACACATCCTAGCCAGGTTGAGTGGCATTATAGCTACTAATTTTTTGCTAAATTTGGTCTACTATGCATTCCATATTTATTAATTATTTCTATATTATTTAAAACAGTTTCTGAGGTCGTCCACGCAAATGACCTGGGGAAACCTATTCCGACATGAAATTTTATCAAAGGATCCTGTAGTTGGCCAGATGGCGATATATTTAAGAGCAGCAAGGATCAATCTTGTTAAAGTAAGTGTCGTGTATACCAGACAGAGCAGACTTGAATAATGCTTCATATCATACTTAACTGCTCTGTTTGCTGTTTACAGACTGGATTTCCCTCCAAGAATGATTGTCCAGGTTGTGAATTCTCTAGAGTGGACTTTGATAGTGATGAAGATTTCAACTGCTCCTTTAATTGTGAGATATAATTAGTTAGTAACTAATTAGCTTAATTTAATGTTATTACATCAGTGTGCTTAAAAAGATTTTTTATTATTTATTTAAATATTTATTTTTTTAATTGTTGACTGACAAATACAAACGTTTTTTTACCAACATAAATTTCTTGGTACTATTCTTTAAATATTTTGTCCAGTTGTAATTTTGGTAATCGAATGCACACGTCTAGGGCCCAGTGATTTCTGTGATGCGGAAAACGCGGACGGAATTGCAGAATCCAGTCATAAAAACGAAATTTAATGTATAGCATGCAATGTCATGGAATTTTTCAAACTTTGAATGAATTAATCAAAAGTACAGTATTACACTTAAATCAAATCGTGATATGGACTAGTATCTGTGAATATTAACCCTCAAAATTACTATTTAAATATGAATCCTGTATGTTCTGTGTGTCTTACTCTGTGAATAAATGGCGAACACCGGCAGTTTTGTTTAATACATGCATACTGAAGCGTGTGCGACTTACAATGGTTTCAGTGTCGTCTCACTAAATGAAGACATAAATAAATGAAAAACATCTTCAGAACTGCTCTGAGAGTCAATTCACGACCATTTCACCATTCATTTGAGTAAAACTAGCATCATATCATATATACACACAGAAATGTAAAGGTATTCACGGCAATCCTTCAAAATAAAAGTTTGGTTTAACTTGAAGACATTGTGCCAGAAATATATTACGGTAGAAAGTAAATACTACTACTACTACTATTATTATTATTATCACTACTACTACTACTACTACTACTACTAAAATTATTAAAATGTAGTAATCACACCAAATTTATGCCATGCTTTAATTAAAAAAAAAAAGTTTTTTTTTTTTTTTTTTTTCCCAGTAATTAAAGATTAATGAAATGAATGTTTTATGCTTTCATTTGATAACCAGAAAAATTTAAATACACAACACAGAATTTCTGAGAAAAAAAAAAAAAAACATTTCAAAAGGCTATTTTAAGAATGAACTTTAATAAATTAGTTTTTATGCATTCGAATAATTAGACATGCTAAAACAGAATTTGGTAACAATAAAACATATGCAGGGAAAATATAAAACGTCATTTTTGTTAAACGTTTATTAAATTGATGTTAAGTTTCATGATTTTAATTAATTAGATATGCTTTTTGATTAATAATATTTAACCATTAAAAATTAGCAAATAAAAAAAAGCAAAAAAATGGAATCCAGAAAAATTTAAACTGAAAAAAACTTAATTTGGAAATAATAAATTAATAAAACATCATATAATCTACACATTGTATAATCAACCCAGCTGATTTGATTAGTGACATGAAGTTACTCATTAAAATGCTTTAATTTCAATGGTTATTCAAACATCAAACAAATTACAGAAAAAAAGGCAAAGAACAAATTATTTAAAATAAATAAAACTGCATTTACAATGGGTTGGCTAACCCCTGAACAATTTATTTATTTATTTATTTTTTTCCCATAAACAGCTTTCAGGGCTCAGCAGGGAGAAGCAGTTCGTCTGGCTTGTAAAATTGTCCCATTTGAGGCCTTCCGTATTGCAAGGGAATGGGTGCAGTATCAGATCTGCACACCAATAGATACTGGAAATACAACATGTGAGTACTATTAATAGACTTTATCATGGTAGGTAATCTTTCATCTGCCAAACGTTTGTGCAGTTTTTGGAATTGTGCTGCGATTTTTCTCATTCTATATTTATCTCATTCTATGGTATTATGATAAATACCCTTCAGTATATTGGAAACACAGATTTTTCAATGCAAAGATTACATAATGTTTGACCAAATAATGGTTGTGTACAGACACAAAGCAGATAATTCTTAAACCTCAAAAAATGCCAGATACCAAACTTTATTTAACCCTCTGGTGTTTGGTCATTTTACCCCCCAAAAATTTTAGGATTTTTAAAAATCATAACTTCATTGGAATTTGAATGAAATTTGGTGACTTTTACAGCACTTGCTATGTGAAAATAAAAAACTAATTGTGGACTCTATTTGAAAAAGCTAAATAGTATAAACTAATATATAGTCACATTTATGTTATTTATGGTCAAAATGAACAGCGCAGGAAATTAATTGGAAATACGTAAAAAAAAAAAAAAAAAAAAAAAAAAAAAATATATATATATATATATATATTCCTGTTTATTTTTGTTGGTTTTTTTTAATTGAATTTTGAGGTTTAAATTAGATTATGGGTAACAAAAAAATCTCTGTGTTCTAGGGATGTAATGATATCAAAATCTCACGATAAGATAATAAGAATAATATATAATATGCATTTTTTTTTTAAAGAATATGCTAAATTTATTGCATTTTTTTTAAAGACATGAAGAATTTGGATTATTTATTTTTTTTGGTACATTTTTAATTTAAATTATTCTATCTAATGCACTTTATGAGTTCAAAATTAAGAGCTCCATCCCATGTTCTTATCTAAGAAAACATAAGTTAGAAAAAATGTCAGTGAATTGGCTTGTACCAAAACTTTAAAGGGGACTCAACCCTCTTTTTATTTGTGGAATACTTTTTCAGTCTAAATTACATTCACACTGGTGTTTTAGGAATATTAGAATTAGAATATTATAATAATAACAATAACAACAATGACAGTATTAGCCATATATCGTAAAACAGCTGCACTGTCAAATAAATAAAAATGAATAAACTGGCAGCACATGCAGTAATGGAGTTCACTGCATTCATTCACTGTGAAGCTGTTCTGAGGTGTGGAAAACAGCGGATCATGAGCTGATCACCTGAACAATGTGTGCACTTCACTTTGAAATGCGCTGCGAAAACAGGCTTGATGAAGGGCTTAAGACATATTGTGCTTTTGTTTTGGTTTATTTGACAGATACTGTGCAAAAGCATAATGACCCAAAACACTTTAAAGACCTTTTATGTTAGAATAAGCAGTGAAAATTTTTGTTTAACTTATTTTTTTTTTTTTTTTTTTTACGTAATATATATATGTGCAGTGTGTATATTTATTATGTATATGTAAATACTCACACATGCATGTATACATTTCAGAAAAATGTTATGTTCATATATTAATATATAATATAAATTATATGAAAATATATGTAAATATTTTCAAAATATATATACTGTATGCGTGTCTGTATTTATATATACACAATACACACACATATTATGTAAACAAAAAGTTTTATTTTGGAATCAATTAATCATGATTAATTGTTTGACAGCACTAGTTTAAATATATTTTAAAAACTACACTTTTTGCCCGGAAGACCTATCATTTCAAACCATGTGACCATGATAATATTGAGACTATTTGCTATTACAATATCACGTTATTGATAATATTGTTATATCCCTACTGTCTTCTGGTTTGACTGTAATCATAATGCAAAAACTGACACTTCAAAATAAATAAATTAATTAAAATTACATAAATGAAATAAATCTAAACTTTGGACAAAACTAGTCTTTGATAATCTCTATATCCTAGTATAAACCTGCATATAGCTGCTAGCAGAAATTAAGAGGCCAAGCACTACAGAAGCAAGCAAGGCAGCAAGCATCAGACCAACTGCAAAAATTAGTTACTAAAGTCATTTTAATGCAATTTTAGTCAGAATGGCTGAAAAATCATAAATATACTGGTATAATATAATTAACTGGTTTATTGCTTTTGACCAGTAGGCAGTGCTGTTAACAGATTGATGTAATGCAGTGTGAGGTAACAATGACATGCTCTAAGTTTGGTGTCAGTATGTCAACGCTTTGTAGACCCTCAGATGCAGTTTGGCATCACGGCATCAAATGAATTAATGAAATCGTTGATATGAAATCCATAACTTTTTGTTTTGGAAGTTTTGTAACAATACACCAGTGTGTTTTAAAGTATGTCCAACTTCAAACATGACATGGGTAATAATGGATATCATTCGACTCAGTGTTATGGTTAATTTTAAGACTGTCCTCTATCTGTGTACCAGATTTCATAACTTTTCTGCAAGTGGTTCTATGGGCTGCCATACTCTCAAGAGCAGAACAAAAAGAAGAAAAGTTTTAAGTAGAAATAAATAGTCCATAATTACAATTAATAACAGTGCAATTAATAATTACAATAACAATAGTTATAAAATACAAGTTATATTGCATAATATAGTTTCCTTGTACCAGTAAACTGCAGAATTTACCTCTTCAAAAGACTGCCATAAGATTTACCATTATAATGCAGAATGTTATCCATCACTTGTCCTACACAATTTCAGTGTGTGGTTGCATTTATAATTTGGGAATTATGCTTTGACTCCTTGTGGAACAAGATTTAAGTTTGACTCCCATGCTGAACTGAACAGATTGTCATTCACAATAATAAACAAAATGTTTGTTTGTAAATATGTCTGTATTCATTTTTATTCATGGACTTAAAGCATTGATATGTTCACAATTGAAAAACCATTGCAATACAAACTAAACTTTACCAATGCTGGCTACCACAGACAATAAACGACAGATGGTAATCAACATAATGCTGTAAATTGTGTTTCTGGGACTTGTTTAACCCTGGAATGTTCATTTTAACACTGCTTAATTAGTATTGTTATCTACTGAAGCTAAAACAGAGAAGGGTGTCTGTTCTGCTCTGTCTCCGTCAGCGGTTCAATGGGATGCCATGACATTCTTCACAGAAAGTGTGTTTGGACAGCTCTTCAAAATTCTTGAAAAGGAGGTAAGACCAGTTTCTCTCATGGTACAGCAGTGAGGGATTTAAAGAGGTGTTCTGTCATTGAGATGTTTTTTTTTTTTTCCTCCTCCCATTGTTGTAGAAAATTCCCATAGATGAGGGTATGGAGCTGCTGCAGATGGTTGTACACTATGAGACAAGTGATCCTCTCATTCTGTCCTGTGTTCTTACCATCATATCCACTCTCTTTCCCTTCGTCACACACCAACCACACTTCCTGCCTCAAGTACTCTTTAAGGTGAGATGTATAATCTGTCATATGAAAATGTGAATAAATGTCCAGTCACATGTACTGTTGCTCAGTGAACTTTTGCAGACAAAATTTTGTCATTCCAATTGGAGTACACTCAATTGGGAGTTTTGTGTGTGTGAGGTCAATTTAATTATTCATTTTATTATTATAATATTTCTTTTTGCCTTTTTTAATTTTTTTAAATTTATTTTCATTTTGCCCTGCTGAATAACTGAAAGCAGCTTGATCAGAAAGTGACTTCTTTGTGAGAAGTGCTCAATACATCACTACACTATTAAAATGGGTTATTTTTATTTTTATTTTTTTTAGTTTTGCTAATGTGTCTGCACCTAAGTGCATCTAAAATACTGTCTAACCACTGATTTAGGGTGTCAAATAAAATTTAAACATGATTTCTCTCTTTTTTATTTTTTTAAGCTGTTGCAGCTATACATTGCTTCTCTAATCTTCTAGATCTTCTAGTATCAGTCAATCAGTATGATGCTCTAACATGTTTAAATCTGGATTCTCTCCTTCTCTGGATTTTCTGTTCTCACTCTGCTATTGTATTTATAAAAAGAACCCTGAAACTTGTCTGACGCACTTGAGGATTTTATTTATTTATTTTTACACTTATCAGTAGCATGTATGTCATTAATTAGTGCATGATAGATGTGCTAAAATCCTATCATCATCAAATATCTTTTTTTTCACTTGCATTTAGATATTTCCTTCAATCACATTTGAATTGGTTGAAGAATGCAAGGTAAGGTGCCCATACTTATAAATGCATGTCATTCACTAAATCAAATCTAATCAAAGTCTTGTTGATGTTCTGTGCATGTATTCAGGCACCTCGAACGCGAGCTGTTAAGAATCTCAGAAGACATGCCTGTTCTTCCATCATTAGGATATGTCGAGATTATTCAGATTTTATGCTGGTATGTTGAATCATGCATCTATAATACAGTTCTTTACAGTGCAAAACATGATATTTAATTTTTGTTATGGTCCTAAAGAAACAGGTTATATTAGCATTCCCTTCTAGGATGCTAATGATAATAGATTATTTTTCTTGCATTGTAGCCATGCTTCGACCTGATGTATGAGCATGTGAAAAGGTTGTTCTCCAATGAGCTGCTGCTGACACAAATGGAGAAGTGTGCTCTTATGGAAGCCTTGATATTAATCAGCAATCAGTTTAAAGACTATAACAAGCAGAAAGCCTTTCTAAAAGAACTCATGGCAGCTGTTACTGCACAGTGGCTGTCAGAGGAGATGAAGAGGTATGAATGGATATTGTTGCCCAGACAGGTGTTTACTGAATTTAAACAGATATTTAACATGATAATTATATGAAATCACTGATATCTAGTTTATGTACATGCATCTGAGGCTGTCTGATGTCTGAACCTTCCTTTAATTTTGTATTGTGTAGTGTGTTATTGGACCCTGCTACCTTCTTGGCATATGTTGGTGCTGATCAGGTGATCAGTGATGCTGACACAGAGGATCAGATGGGTATCAACAGGTCACGGGTAGGTGTCACCACTTCTCAAATGAATGCATGCAGTCTAATGTGTTTGCATAGCTGTTGGATTTTGTTGTTAATCTCATCAGTTTTGCTTTTGTCTTTAATGGCAGATTAGTTTTTGTGTGAACACCATACTTGGGGTTGTAAAGCGTGCTCGTTGGCCTGCTAATCCTGAGGAGGCAAAAGCAGGAGGCTTTGTGGTCAGCACAACCTCTGATGGGGCCCCTATCTACAGAAACCCTTGTGCGGAGCCCCTGCAGGCCTTGCTGCCTAACCTTTTTGCTCTCATCAGGTAAATTCCTTTCCTAGAAAAACAGACATTTGATATGGAGTATTATATGGTGAAAAAAAAATCATAGATAGTGTACAGGGATATGCTGTGCTGTTCTATGTACTGTTTTTTACACTATTGTAACAATGTTTGGAATAATTTGACATTCTTCATCCTTTCAGGACTCAAAATAGCTTGTTCTTACCAGAGAACATCAACCGGCTTGGCAAAACTTTTACAAGGGTCTATGATATTATGGATATGGAGAAGAATTTTGCTTTAGGTAGGTTTCTCATTTGTCCTGTCCTTTTATGAACACCATAATTTAGGTTTTGCTGTGACTGGTAAAGTCAAATCGAGTCTCATGTATTTCTGTAGTGCTTTAAACAATATAGATTGTCGAAGCACCTTCACAGAAATTAAACGGGAAAATAAGGGTGATGTTGCAGATTTCCTCAATTATAAAACAAATTCAATTTCAGCTTTTAAGCAGCTTTGCGGAAGGCAGGAGTGTCATTATCTAGCTCAATTCAGTTCAAAATTTGTTCTCATCTGATGGTGTCAGTGCAGTTAAATCAACATTGCCTTTAAAACCCAGATTCTTGTTATCTTAAAGAAATAACTCCTGTTGTTTCCTACAGGAATTCCTCAACCACTTTTAGATGCCTACGACTCTTCAGCATACAGAAACATTGCTGAACGCATGCAAGGCTTCTTCTCCTCACTCTATGATAACTGGTTGGAGCAATCAAGTTTAATAATTGTTTTTTTTTCTTCTTTTTTGTTTGTTTAATAGAAGAAAAAAAATCCTGATTCTATTTACCCTTTTCTTTTGTGTCCTTTTTTTTTAAAGTTACCACGTGCTTGGGAATGCAGGTCCCTGCATGCAGCAAGACTTTTATGCAATAGAAGGCTTGGCAGAGCAGATTGTTGGTTCTGCATTTACCCATCTAGACAGTGTTCCAGACCACAGGCTCCGCCCCTTAGTTCATATCCTTTATATAATTATTTTTTCTTTTAACTATTTGTTAAACATACTTAAGTTGGTGACATTTGTTGGTAACACTTCATAATAAGAGTACCTGAACCCAGTATCTTTATTATTACTTCAAAATGAGCTAATGATTAGTGATGGCATGAACTAATCAAGAATGAATAAACAACTACCCTTAAATATGAATAGGTTTATATGGATTCATTCCTAAATAATGACCACCTTAACTACATGTCAGGGTTAGGGTTAGGCTGCATCATAAACATAATTGGATGGCACAGTACTAGTTTGCAAATATTTATAGTGATTCTTCCTATCAAATGTGGAGAATACTAATTGCAACTACCACCCATAATTTGATTTCAGTATATTTTGTGTGATTCTCACGAGACTCTCCTTTAAATTCCCCCTGCTGGCTTATAAGCCTTCATCCAAAAATTAAATTTGTCATCATTTACTCACCCTTACGTTTTTCCAAACCTGTATGGAAATTCAAATGCAGATATAAACATACTATGGAAGCCTATGGCTATCAGCCACTGTACAAATAGTATGTTGTGGCACTACCCTGACTAAGGTCTATACCCAGCTTTATAAACACAAGAATTGTTTTATGTATGTTTGTATGTATATTTATGCATATATACTGTTGAGCCAAAACATCATGACCACCTGTCTAGTAAGGTGTTATATAGAATATACACTGTACCCAATCTGTTGTTTGTCCTACTTTGGACCACTGCTGGTAGGTTCTCACAGAAGCACCCCACAAGTCTCGCTGTTTCAGACATTAGGGATGGGTGCTACCACTTACTTTATTTTTGATACAGTACGATACTTTTAAACTCAAGTATCGTCATTATTGATACGATTCTTATAAACTGAACTTTTAAGTTATGAAATGTATTACATTTTTAAATTACTATGAGCAAAATGGGTAATGATACCCACTTAACTTTATATTTGACATGCATTTTCAGTGCGCCTTAATTGCAACTTAATATGTTATATTCTTGTTTACACATGGTTAAAATATGTTTACTGTAGTGGTAACCATGGAAATCTACAAATACTATAGTTGAATTATGGTCACCTTAGTAAAACCATGACAGGCTGTTGCATGCGTAAATGCAACCTTTTTATTCTGACGGTGTATGATTTATATTAACATTACAGAATAGAACATGATCAGTATGAACTTTTAACATTCAATTTAAATAAATGTAATAGCACAAATTATTTAGGCTAAAATTTCAATTTGTATATTGTGAAATAACTCAAACATATGTTTTTTCTTTCCTCTGATTTTTTTGGGCTGCTGCTCCCAAAGGCATCAGTGCTTTCTTATGATACTTTTGGGAAATGCAGCCCTGTTTGAATGCACTGTCAGAACTAAGTGAACGCTCTCTGGGATTGATTGGTTCTGTCTTGATTCTGATTGATTAGTTAGCTTGTGTTCAGGTGTTCAGGTGAGTGGTTATATAGTTCGAAGTTATTCGCTTATTAACATAGGTTATTTGTCCAATTCAATGCATATTGTACACAATTTTTTTTTCACTGGTAAAACATCTTAGTATTAATATTTTTTAGTATCGACATTTTCGATACTAACATCAGTATCGATATATCGATACTTGAGGATCAATATGCCCATAT
Source organism: Cyprinus carpio (assembly GCF_018340385.1). Classification (NCBI taxonomy): domain Eukaryota; kingdom Metazoa; phylum Chordata; class Actinopteri; order Cypriniformes; family Cyprinidae; genus Cyprinus; species Cyprinus carpio. The sequence goes on from NC_056609.1 coordinate 5,957,032, forward strand.
CTATCAGACATGCTCTAACATAGTTGTCTGGCCACAACAAACTGGCCCTTGTCAGTCACTCAGATCTTAATTCATGCACATTTCTTGCACATTGACTATATGAATTGGTTGTTCATTTACCATATAAATTACCCAGACCTTCACATGTGACCTTGTTAGGAGATGATTAAAAATATTCACTTTACCTATGGGTGGACATAATGTTTTTGCTCATATAAAGAGTTCTGCAAAAAACACAAGTAGTTAATTACTATGCATATTGTAAAATAAATACATTAAAAAAATACTATAATTGTTACTTCAGTTTACCAAAGCAACCAAAATTTATTGGATAAAAATGCCTGCATTAATATAGTAATACAACTATTTGTTATACAACTGTTTTTATGGTGCACCACTAGGTACACTCAAGACTGGTTGCCAACTGAATCTAAGCATGGTTGAGCCTGGTCAGTACCTGTATGGGAGACCTCCCGGGAAAACTAGTGGCGCTTTTCCACTGCGTGGTACGACTCGGCTCGGCTCAGTTTGCATTTCCACTGCAGTTTAGTATCGCTTTAGAGTGGGCGGGATTATTTACATGTCGTTATAGTTGCGCCACCTCTACTGCCGCGACTCCTGAAAAAAAGTTTTAATTCCACGTAGCCCCGTCAAGCTCTCGCTGGATCCACTCCTCTGCTATCAAAGAGGAAAACGTCTGTACTTCCTCAATACTTTTTGGTTGTTAAAAAAAGGTGCGCTCCAAAAAGTAACTATCAAACATGTACTCACATGAAGTCGTTATTCAGGCATGAATCCATCTTTATTCATTCGTGATTAGTTCATGCGTTCACTAATTATTAGTTTATGTTAAAGTAAGTTTTAATTTGGGTAATTAGTACATGATGATTTAGGTACCCCTTATTATAAAGCTTTATATTCACCTTGGTTTATGATTATGGAAGTGACATCACTGTCATTAGATTTGGATTCTTGTGGTTGACTCTGACTCATGAATGATGTGCAGTTTTTGTTGTTTTCCTTAATGTCTTTCACGTCTGTTCATGAAGCAGCTGGTGATGTCCTGTCCTCGTGATTATTATGACAGCCTCCTCAATCCTTTGCTGGGCCCACTGTTTACCTATCTGCTGCAGGTAACCTTAACATCATATACAATATCTGGAAGTATGTGTTTAACAAACCAGAGCATGTTTTTTTTTTTTTTTTTTTTTTTTTTTTTTTTTTTTTTAATCCCTTAAATACTCAGTCATACATTTACTACTACACTGTGTAATATGTGTTTTTAAATTGTGTAATCTAATACAGATTTCCCAATTTGATTCATAGATAAACAAAGAAAAATATGCTAGCTTAAGAAAGCTAGAAGAAATGCATAATAATGTCATTGCAGACAGACTGGATGATGATAAGATCAGATATCTGTGTGGAGCACTGGCTGTTGTCAGACTCGTGCAAACAAAAATCGCACTGGATTATTACAGTTAATGGCAAAATGAATGTTTGAAAATGTAAACTGATATTTCCTACTTACACACTACAGCAAAAGATGCACACCAAACAGAGAGCTCAATGAAATAGGAGCACAATAAATCTGACAAAATGTATAGTTATAATATACTGTGGTGAACAAACACTTGTGTAAAAAAAAAAAAAAAAACAACGTCAAATCACCATTATAATAGTCGATGGCAGCAGAGCAGAGTTTTGCTCTGCTTTTTTTGTGTGTGTGTGTGTGAATGAAGAAAAAAAAGTGCTATTTGCTTATAAATGTGCAGTATGTGCTCATATTCACTGAGGTTGTTGGTCAGTTCCATATAAGACTATAGAAGAATAATGGTACATTTAATAAGAGTACATTATATACCTTTTCTACATAAAAATTTGATTTTGCAGGTTACTGTTGTTAATAAAATAGATTGTGTAAGCTTCCCAACTCAAGCTTTCCATCTAAGGTCATATCTATATAGAAAAGCTATTAAAAAAGCAGCGGAGCTTTGTAAACAGCTCAGAGTTATCACGTCATCTCCATATGAACGATATGATTGCCAGAATAAATTTACCAGGATTTTTGAAAAGGTCCTGTTCACACGTAACCTCTTAACAGTAATTTATCCATGAAGAATGTATGTGTGAAAGGGCTTATCTCTTCCTGCACAGCGTTCATCTGGGAAAACTCACTTGATTTATAATGTAAATCATATAAACCTATGCCAACACAGGAGAATACATCATCATATTTTTAAATATGCGATTTATAGTACATCATAATTTCAAAATAAAAGTTTCTGACTTTGCATGTGGCCAAATATTAAAATTAAATGGATTTAAACGTTGTTGAATCACACGAAACATCACCAGGTCATTGCCGCATATATTTAACAGTGCTGTTCAATAAAACCATAAACTTGCTTTTGATACTTTATTTTAGGCCAATTATTGTTGCCTCATCGTTACTTTATGTATAAATATAGTCATATTAAAGCCTGTTTTTCCACTTAGTTCTTATTTGTATTACTAAAAAATCTCAGATTACTCACTTGTCAAAATAATCAGTAGATTACCTGATTAGCAAAATAATCATTAGTTAAGCTCTAGATTAGTTAAAACATTTCAAAATACAACTGCATTGTTTTACTTTTTGTGATTAAAAGCAAAATATATTGTCATTTTAAAATTTCTTAAAGTATTGAAACATTGTCTTGTTCTAGTGAACAAAGTATCTGCATTTTGTCTCGCCTTGTGAGCTAAGTGTATTGTCACACCCCTAGTGTCTATGAGTGTGATAATGCTCATAATTTCCACATGTATGACATAGCTTTTCAATCTTCAGGTCAATCATATATTCATGAAGAAAAAATCTGTCTGAAAAAAGCGATAAATTTGGCATAGTATCCTTTCAAATGTTAAAGTTGCCATGGTCATTGCATGTGCTGCACTTTATTTGTACCATTTTCTTTTCTTAGTTTATTTATTATAATTTGAAAGATAATAACAATATTGCTTTATAAGTGAGATCTGATTTTAGTCCTTGAAAACCAAAAAAGTAGTGCAAATCCTTGAAAGTCCTGGATTTTTATTTTGCAGTATCTGTATGAACCTTGTTTAAGTTTACCAGTTCTTGGACCATATTAATGTTTTTGCTGTTGTTAATTGAACTGAACTGTAGATTTCTGTAGTAAACTGGCTTTGTGTATTTCCTATTTTATATTAATTTCCTAGTATTTAAATTTCATGTTTTAGATTGTAGGTCATCTTGTACTCTGAAAAGGACAAAGCTAACCAGCAAAACTTGATATCAAAAGCATCCTAAATGTTACATGTGTTTGCACCATATTGTAGTGAGTAACCTTTCTTGGTATTGCCATTTCAAATATCCCACCATAATCTGTAGTCTGAGACTGTCAAGGGCTAATGGCAATGGCAGATACGTTACTAGTTAGTTTCAAGGCAAATAATTTTCTTTTTTTTGTTTGCCAAATAACCCTGTGTATGTGTCTGCACCCGCAACCCCTAGAAAAAAGTCCAGGTTCAGAATTTTTTTTTTTTTTGCTTTAAAGAGCAGGTCATGTGTTTTTTTTTAAGTGTCCTAATATTGTGTTGGAGTCCCCTACAACAGGTTTAAAGGCATCTAAGGTAGGGCTGAATGATTAAATGCATTTGTGATAATATCGCGATATGAAAAAAAAAGTGATTTTTCAATTACGTTTGGTTATGTGACACGTGAGAGTAAAGAGGTGTGTTCGACTGGACTTGAAGATTGATCGAGACAAAGCATGAGACGTCCGCTCTCTTATAGCTCTCATGGTACTTTGATGACATGATTGTCATCAATTGGGCGGGTTTTGTTGTGAACCCTGGCATGCTACATGCGGAAATGTTTGAAAGAGTATATGATATGAACGTACTTCAAAACGGCATATTGAAATTACTTAAGCAGTAAGTGTTACGGTGCATTGCATTACTGAAGACTTCGACCTTAAAATAATATATGTGTGTATGTGTGTATATATATATATATATATATATATATATATATATATATATATATATATATATATATATATATATATATATATATATACACATACACACATATATTATTTTAAGGTCGAAGTCTTCAGTATAAGGTAAAAATAAGGTAATATATATATATATATATATATTCTTTTTTATTTATTTAAAGTCCTTTTTAAAGCAGTGGTTCTGTGGGGCGCACAGTATTGCAGGGGGCTAGCGGGCCATCAGCAGAAAAATACAAGAATATACAAGGTCTACAATATGTACAATAACTATACAGATAAGTATTATGGACATAATTTACAGATTTTAAATACTATCAGCATGATATACAGATAGGTGTACTATGAACATACTATATAGATGGATTATGTGAAAGTTTATGTACACTATAGGCAGAACTATGAACATATGAACGTAATTTACACTATTGCAATGGTCAGTAAAGTGCATAGAAAATATTTCAGTGTGCAAATGGATTATTCAGTGTGTCTGGATGAACAGACAGTAGTGCAAGTAATAGCGAGTTACTGTTTTTTTGCTTGTTGTAAATAAATAAATAATAAATCGGTCAGATGTAGTGATGAAGTGGGGGAAGAGTCTGTGTGTATGGTGTGGGGGTGTCAGAGGGCAGAGTTCAACAAGGAGACAGCTGTAGGGAAAAAGCTATTCCTAGATCTGCTGGTCTTTGTCCGGAGGCTCCTAAAGTGCCTCCCGGAGGGAAGGTGGTTAAACAGTCCATGGTCAGGGTGAGAGGAGTCCTTAAGAATGCTGCGAGCTCGACGTAGACAGCGTTTTCATAATACAACTGGTCAGGATGCTCTTGATCGCACACCGGTAAAAGTTCACCACTATGGCTGAAGACAGTTGGTTCTTCTTCAGTGTTCTGAGGAAGAAGAGGCGCTGGTGAGCCTTCTTGACCAGGCTGGAGGTGTTTGTGGTCCAGGACAGGTCCTCCGAGATGGTGGTTCCTAGGAACTTGAAGCTGGAGACACGTTCAACAACCATCCCGTTAATGTGGATGGGGTCATGCGTGCTTCCTTTCTTCTTCCTGAAGTCCACAATGAGCTCCTTTGTCTTACTGGTGTTAAGGAGCAGGTTATTGTCAGCGCACCATGTGGCCAGGTGCTGTACCTCTTCCCTGTAGGCAGTATCATAGTTGTCACTGATGAGGCCAATCACTGTGGTGTCGTCTGCAAAGTTAATGATGGAGTTGGATCCATGCACAGGCTTGCAGTCATGGGTGTAGAGGGAGTAGAGGAATGGACTCAGCACACAGCCCTGTGGTACGCCGGTGCTAAGTTTGATGGTGGTGGAGCAGGTGTGGCCTGACCTAACATGCTGAGGCCTGTTGGTCAGAAAGTCCATGATCCAGTTGCAGAGGGAGGTGTTAATGCCCAGGTCTCCAAGTTTTGTGGTCAGCTTGGAGGGAATGACGGTGTTAAATGCTGAACTGAAGTCAACAAACAACATCCTAACATATGTGTTGTTATTGTCCAGGTGTGTGAGTGCAGAGTGCAGCACTGTGCATACTGCATCCTCTGTGCTCCTATTTCTATAGTAAGCAAATTGGTGTGGGTCCAGTGTGGGTGGGAGGCAGTCTTTGAGGTGTGCTAGGACCAGTTGCTCAAAGCACTTCATAATGATGGGTGTGAGTGCTACGGGGCGATAGTCATTCAGGCACATTGGCGATGAGTGTTTTGGTACTGGCACAATGGATGTGGACTTAAAACATGTTGGCACAGTTGCTTGGGTGAGGGACAGGTTGAAAATGTCTGTGAAGACCCCTGCAAGCTGCTCTGCACATGCTCTAAGCACACGTCCAGGAATGCCGTCCGGGCCAGCAGCCTTGTGTGTGTTGATCCGGCTCAATGCAGTGTAGACATGCACCTTTTCATAAAACAATAATATAGTGCTCCAATCAGTTCTTAAAATAATGACATAAAAACATTTTAACACCTATGCAAGTGAATCGTGCCCACAGCTAAAGTTTAGCTGCTAAACTGTAAACTTTTAAAACATCATAATGGTGGATTCGTTAGCTAAGTGCTAACGAGACTAACTAATGAAACAATACAGTTTGAAAACCAAAGTATGTCTACTGTAATGTCTGAAGAATGACAGACAAAAGACGCTCCGTGTCTTAACCTTTAATTATAACACAGAAAAGCTGTATCTCATGCGCACCAGCCTAACTAACTCATCTCTCTCTACCAGGTCTTTTACTCCCTGCATTAACCCTATAACTACATAAACAGCACTTTCACAATAATTATAAAGTCTGTGCACTACACTACGTTCTTTATTATTAAACGAAGTAGTTAGAACAATGACAGTCTACATTAATCGACACATTCTTAGGAAATAGTGGGTTCACAGCGAATTATCAGAACTATTTCAGTAAAACTGTAATATCGTGCTTTACCTGGAAACCTAAAGCTGCACTAGGTATACATCATGTTAGCACAAAAAAAAAAAAACCTAGAGCTGTGTCCGAAACCTCTCCCTATCTACTATATAATGCACTATATCGGGTGTCAGCCCATTTTGTAGTGATGTCCGAATTCTGAGTGAAGGACTTCATTCCCTACATTCGTCCACTACTTTTTACCCACAATTCATTCTGATTTTGAGGGTACAACTGATGTATACTCGCTGAAGCACTATTTCCAGCAATCCAATGCGGAGAACCGATGAGTTGGAAGCGAGAGCGAGTTTGAATGAGAGATGCCGTTTACATCTTTATTATTTCTGTTTTAACGGTTATTTCATACAATTATTTATATTAAAATGTGTTATTTTTAGGCAATAACTGTGGCATCGTTGTTAACTTACAAAAATGATGATAATTTGGTATATAATTAAAATATGTAAAATTAACGGTCGGCTGAGGGCGCTCTACCACTTAATATTTTATATGAGCTCAAAACACTGTTCGGGACAGTGTCAAGATACTAAAAATAATAAATACATAAAATTATGAACGTGATAATGTCTGTTTATTTTTGTTCTTTTTAATAGTATTTAATGATTATGAACATAAAAGCATTACAAAACAAATTAGAAACATACCATATAAGAAACCGCAAAGCTGACACGGAGTTATGTATAATTACAATATAAAGTAATTTTGAGTGTTATTGCTATTAATATTGTTTTCTAAAATTAGGTACATATAATATAAAATAACATAAGACAATGTTTTTGCAACCAATATTTGTCTTTGTTTTTGTGTATGCGTCATCGTAGTATTACGTTCAGTTTTTTGTTCGTTACTTTCTGATTTAGTTCATTTGTTTGCTATTTACTGTATATTTGTTAGTGAATGAGTGAACGAGTGAGTGATTTCGGACAAACTTCACACGTTTGATGGTTGTTCTGTCCTGAACACGTCGATGCCCATGTTCTGTTATAGTCAGCGCTACCTTCTGGCAACAGGAAGTGTCATGGACTCCTAGGAACATATTAAAAAGCATTAACAAGTGTTAAATAGGCAGGCAACATGCTAGAAACACGCTAAAACATGCTGTTAATGCAGTGAAACAGGAAGTTTATGTAACTCGGCATGCAGTGTCCAATCTGTCCCAAATTTAACAAGTTTAATAAGAGTCCTGTCCTGAACACATCTACATGCCCATATTCGCTTATAGTCATAGCCCCACCTAATGGTAACAGGAAGTGACATGTTTAACACTGTTATGGACTCCTAGCAGTCTATCAAAAAGCTGTGAAACAGGAAGTTTATGTAACTTTATGTAGCATGCAGTGTCTAATCTGCCCCAAACTTAACATGTTTGCTGAGAGACCTGGCCTGAACACATCTACATGCCAAGATTCAGTTATAGTCATAGCGCCACCTGCTGGCAATAGGAAATGACTTGTTTTACAGTAACTTAAACATGCTATGTCCAATCTGCACCAAACTTCACATGTTTGGTAAGTTTGGTGAAGACATCTAAAGGCTAATATTAAGACATACCTTGTTCTTTATGATTTTTTTGCACCACACAAACAAAAGAGAGACACTACTCTGATATGTCATTAATAACTGGTTGTTCAGTTCAGTTCTGTGCACACTGCATAGAATTGTTGTATATGCTGGTGTGACTACCTGAATTTTTTGGAAGTAAGTCTGGTTGTAGAATGCAGTTGTCACTATTGACTGCAGTACAGGATTTGTCTAATGTTATCTCCTATTTTTTACTTTGTTGAAAACAGAGACTGAACTTTCGGTGGCAGATCATCAACCAACGGACCAGTCTGTGGTAAGACATTTTAGTGTTTATGATAATGCTATCAATATTTGTATGTATACTGTGTTGTTTATAGTTGAAAATGTATATATTGTTTTCAAGTTGACAAACAACTTTTCACATTTATTGTGTATACATTTTACATAAACCCCACCCCCGGGAACATATAACAAAGGGGGCAAGGCTATGTTGCACTGCTTTAGAGAAGAGTTGCTGCCTGCCATCAAAACTAGGTGTGCTCGAAAAAATCTATTCATATATGAATCGTGATTCTGTCTTCTAAGGATACTAATGCATTCACAAGTTTTCAGAATCAATGTTGTAAAGCAGAAGTTCTTAATCCTGATTATAGAACTGATATTAGAAGCTAACATAAGCCAAGCATTTACAAATAGCAACGTATCTAAAAGTATGAGATGACACAGACAAAGAAATATAACATTCTGAAACATCCTGTAAAAGCTGTGCTTGCACAGGTTTTGTGTGATTCTCTTATTCACTAATATTCTTTGGGTCTCAGTTGGGCTCAAATTGAAAAGCAATATTGACGACGCCATTGTTTAAAATAAAACACCGGAGCAAATGCCACTGAGGTGAGGGGTGTGAAGTTTCTGCCCACGCACTAGGTGGTTTAGCGAATCACAGCACACTAGGCCAGCTAACCAATCTGAGCCCATTGCCTATTTCTGAGGGAGGAGCTTCATATAGTGGGTTCACAGCGAATTATCAGAACTATTTCAGTAAAACTGTAATATCGTGCTTTACCTGGAAACCTAAAGCTGCACTAGGTATACATCATGTTAGCACAAAAAAAAAAAACCTAGAGCTGTGTCCGAAACCTCTCCCTATCTACTATATAATGCACTATATCGGGTGTCAGCCATTTTGTAGTGATGTCCGAATTCTGAGTGTGAAGGACTTCATTCCCTACATTCGTCCACTACTTTTTACCCACAATTCATTCTGATTTTGAGGGTACAACTGATGTATACTCGCTGAAGCACTATTTCCAGCAATCCAATGCGGAGAACCGATGAGTTTGAAGCGAGAGCGAGTTTGAATGAGAGATGCCGTTTACATCTTTATTATTTCTGTTTTTAACGGTTATTTCATACAATTATTTATATTAAAATGTGTTATTTAGGCAATAACTGTGGCATCGTTGTTAACTTACAAAAATGATGATAATTTGGTATATAATTAAAATATGTAAAATTAACGGTCGGCTGAGGGCGCTCTACCACTTAATATTTTATATGAGCTCAAAACACTGTTCGGGACAGTGTCAAGATACTAAAAATAATAAATACATAAAATTATGAACGTGTTAATGTCTGTTTATTTTTGTTCTTTTTAATAGTATTTAATGATTATGAACATAAAAGCATTACAAAACAAATTAGAAACATACCATATAAGAAACCGCAAAGCTGACACGGAGTTATGTATAATTACAATTTAAGGTAATTTTGAGTGTTATTGCTATTAATTTTATTTTCTAAAATTAGGTACATAAAACCATGAAATCATCTGAGCGCTTATCAGAGAAAGGGACAGAGCTGTGTAGAATACAGAATAAATCCATGAATGTGTTTTACAGATTAATCTTTATAAGAGCACTTGACATCACAGTAGGCGATTACACCTACTGATTGGCAGCGTTACTGTTAACCCTCTGGAGTTGATTCACGCATATACACATGTTGAGGCATCTTCTCCTGATAACCCCGAAAATAACTTAAATTACACTTTCAGTTTTGATCGTACAGATAAGAGAAATACATCAATCGAATCTGTAAAGGGTCTACTTTTATTTGTATACACACATAATAACAACAAAACTTTGTGCATTTATAATATAAAGAAAACAAACAAGGTGCGCTGTCTGCAGCCTTGGTCTGCAGTGATCTTCATTTAGAAACGTGTCATTAAAATGAACTGTAAACAGTGTCCATCAAAATAATGTTAATAATGCAGTTATTTAAGAGCACATAAACAGTCATTAAATATAAGGCCTACATATATATTATATATAATAATATATATATATATATATATATATATATATATATATATGTATGTATATATGTATGTATATATGTATGTATGTATGTATGTATGTATACTGTATACACACACAGATTAAAAGCATTAAAGCATTAAATGTTTTCATTTCGGTTCATTCTTGGTTTAAAAAAAATCTTCAGGTTTCATATGCAGAGCGAAAAGAAAAAATGGTCCAGCATTTAGCAATAATTATTATTAACTCTGTTATTATTCTTGATCTTTCAAACTGCTAAGACTTAGCATTTTTGAATTGTGCCTTTACTGTGTGACCAAAAATTGAGTATTTTCTGTTTCAGCTGTTTGATCACCTGGAGCCTCACGCGCACATATTCATTGGAAACAGTCGTTCACCGTGCCATACGGCGCCAGCAGCGGCCCACTTTGGCATATTGCTAATTATGATTTTTTTTCCCGTCGATACTGAAACTCGCATGAACTACAAAGCCTATTTTATAGGGCTGCCCCCGACTAAAGATATTCCTAGTCGACTAGCACTCCTGCATTTTAGCGATTAGTCGAATAATCGTTCATTTATGATATTAATATAAAAACTTGCGTATATACAAGGAAAGGTATAGTCCAAGTTGAAGTTTAACACTTTCATATGACAGAAAATGCTAAAGCATGATATTAGCGCGTTCAAAATGAAAATGAAGCGCTTAAAACAGAATAGTAGAGCGTTTTTTAAAGTATACAGTTAAGGAAAATTAACAAAAAAATTTAATAAATGCACATGGCACATCGCACAACGCCAAAACTTAGAATAAAAAAGAAGGCGGCAAACAAATCAACAGCCTAAGTATTTGATTAAATTGTTTAGAACAACTATATTTAAGACAAAATGTGGAACAAATAATTTAAAGAACCAAACACTAATACAAATCAAAAATATCAGAGCAAAGCTGGCAAACTGCCATTAAGACGACGGATGAGTTTTGACCTGAAACAACAAATTGCAAACATCAGACTAATTTTTCTTACAGAAGAAAAAACAGCCTATAGCTTACCCGTTATAAAAATACCCGGGTTTTTTTTAATATAGCCTAACAGATAGCAAACAGAAACACTACAAAAAGGAAATTAAGCATTCTTACCTAAGCTTCAGTTCGATTTTATTTTTTTCATATTATGTGAGAGGAACACCAGCTTGTCCACATTGTTGGGAATGAGGGAGCTTCTCGACTTGTTCACAATGAAGCCGGCCTTTGAAAAAGATGCGCTCTGAAGTGCGCTTTGGTATACCGCGAGGCACGAGATCTCGTTGATCTCTCGTTGCTTTGATGTCATGTCATACATGAATAATGGTAAATGCAACCACTTGGGAGAAATCAGACATCAGCATCTTATTCTGTATCTCAATTGTGTATTTATTTAGTAACATATTTTATCTGTCATAAGTCTCGTCTCGAGAGTTTAGCTCTGCATAGCATGACATCAAAATATAATAATGGTTTTTTGTTTTGGGAGCTTTTATAAAAATAGAGTTATTATCATTCATTCTAAATGTGACGTATAGGATAGGCTACTGTGGCTACAAATAAACAGAAAACAGACTCGACTGAATAAGAAGGCTCATTTTCATAAGCGATTTAAAAATAAAAAATAGAAATACATTTATTCTGTGTGATTAATTTTGAGTCCTGATAATTGAATCTTATGATCAATGTATCACTTATAGTAAAACATTGATGCTTTTGAATTTAAATATTTAACAAAGCAGGCAAACAAAAGGCCGCTGTTATCGTGTTCGTTTTGTGATCGCGCTAGTTCCAGTGACTTATTTCTCATTAGTTTTCTGATTTGTTGATGGGGTTGCATGACGTTGTTCCTGAGAGGCGTGTAAAGGGCGGGTTTTAGTGACGCGCAGCGGAGCTTCTGGCCCGACTGTGGAAACGCTGCACTATTCTGGCCTCGTGCTACTGGCCCAAGGCTATTAGCCCCGCCCGGCCCGTTTTAAGCTGCCCTGGCTCGCACTGGCCCGACAGTGGAAATGCGGCTACTAGCGAGAAAATAACACCGAAATAAAAAGAAGTACAGCTGCTGTGAGTGCAGGCATGTTTCAACCCAGTACACATGGCAACACACCGTTCCTCACAGCCCAAAAACAGACCAAATTCAGTTCAGCTGGAGGGGGTTGGGGGGTAGTTCTGTATAGCTTGTCGGGGTTGATATAAATGTGTGAATCTCTTTGGTCTTTCATATGCACAGTGTTTTATGAGGGTTTCAAAGTTGCTGAGCAGGTTTAGATAGGACTCGTCATTTTGGTTTTAGGACAAATTTGAACGAAGGTTTTGATCCACTTCAAATGTTGATTACTGTATAGCGCAATATAGTTTATTAGTTATATTAGTTATTATATTAAATTTCAGAGGAAGTTGCCTTAACTCAAAAAAAAAAGATGCAAACTGTTGCATTTATTTTTATTTTGTTTCGTCTAAACAATATTTTTTAGACTATGAAATATAAATTCTCACAGAATGTAGCCTATTCATAACCAATATATTGAACCATCTCTTTATGTTTTTCTAAATCCCAAACAGAGTCCAGACATCAGTAAAGTATCCGTCTATGAACAAGTTTTATAGGCTATTTTAGATTTGGGAAATACACATGCTTTACAGACGTGACTAAAAACATTTTGGAGTTTTTGGAGACATTATAATATATAGTTTGTTTGTTTTTGTTGTATTTACAATGCACAAACCAGAAGCAAGAATATCTGCAGAGAAGGGTTGGCTGTTCTCAAAACATAAAATATCAATTTTATTTCAATTTTTGTTTTTGTGTTTCAGAGGAAAAATCAATGTTAAGGTATATCTCTCCATTACAGACAGAATTTATGCAAACGCAAAGCAGAATTTATGCAAACGCATATAAAATGCTTTAAAAACTTTAACAGAGATGTCTAGAGGGTATTTAATAGGTCTGCCCCCCACGTAAGATTTTTCTAGTTACTAGTAGTTCATTTGTCATTATTCAACTAATCGCAGGTTTATATTAAATTTACATCTATAATCCATAATGAGCCTTAATATATTCCACGCTGAAGCGCATGCATTAAGTTTGCCACAAAGCACAGGCAGAAGTAGCCTAATAATTGTGAAAAAGGAGACATTTTTAATTATTTATTAATAAACATATGTTTTCTTGTCGTCTGCAAGAGGAAATTCACAGTGCTGATTCTCTCCACATGGACGCGCCTTTAGAGAGAAATGAAACCTCCACAGATTACATAATGCTTTTGTTTTGAATTGATTCGTTTAAAAGACATTACAAGCTTTCTGTAGATATAGTTCTCATGTATATGAGACACCACAATTTTAAGTTAATTCATTATCAGGAAAAAATTCAAGTGATCGAGAGGGCGCCTCTCTGTCATGAATGCGCATTAATAATTTTCGCACAAACACTTGAATATGAATATTAATTCACATTTTGCATATGCATTACAACGTAAATTATTTTTTACATGCAATTATCCAAAATAAAACCAAACAAGATTTGCAATGAAGATAAAACAAATAAGAATAAATGCTGCACGTTGCACTCAGCATCATGCGCGCAGCGCAAAATCTTGCACTCTGAAATTTACACACCTGCATTTAAATGCGGCTGCGAATTTTATTTTTTTACTTAAATTATATGAAAGCAAGTAAAGAAGGCCCCTTTTAAAATCACTGAAGTTGTCAATTAATGAAGCTCTTTTTTACATTGTGTGTATTTTGTTGATTATAATGAGAGATCTTGAGTTTAAACATGAGGACGATTTATTAATCCGTCCATTCTTTAACATTGATGATTTAGCTAAATTGTGCAGGTTTATTTGTTTCTTGTTTTAATTAGACCAAAATAATGGGAGCGAAATTATACAGTGCCTCACGTTTTACTAAAATAAAGGAAATAATTCATAAAACATGCAACAATTTCTTAATCAGTGTGCAGGCAAATATATTTTTCCCCAAGAAGTTATCTGTCAAAATAAATGACAGGTAACGAAAAAAAAAAAAAATGCATGTTGTTTTATTAAAGGAATTTTTAAATATAAATTAAAATATAGGCCTTATATATGAGAATATTGACATTTTGCATATTCCTTCCTGTAGCCCAGCTCACTAAAATAGGCTACCACTTTTAAGGCTCCGATGCAAAGTAAACCACAATTTCTTTTGAATAATATAACACATAATTCATATTATATAAATAATACTGCACACCTATAAATGTGTCAAATCTAAAGTATGGTTTAATACCATGTTAGCTTAGAGAAAAATATAAGCTCGGGCATAGGCGTGACATTTATCCGGGGCTTGAATTTTGTTCTAAGAAATGCACATAACTTCATAAGTAACCCAAACTTTCATCTGTGAATATTAATATTTTAACTACAGTGTCAAGTTTTGTCTTTCATTTTCCCTGACTGCAGCCGTCAAATGTAACACATCAGCGAGGCAAAACTGACGTCTATTGGGAAAAATGTGCTTTGATGCGCTTGTTTGATAACTTGCACTTTGCAGACGTGGCGGCGGTAGAAACCACCGTTTTGGTTGGCCACCTACTGTGGGGTTGTAGAATTTTAAACCTACAAGGCAAGTGTATTTGTATGATAGCACTAACTGTAAAAAGTAAGGGGTAATCAAAAATAGCCTTTTTACTCAATTAGTCTGTGTTTTTTGTTATTTTAATTTTTGGTTTATTAACTAACTTCTGCTTTAAAATGATTATTTTTGTTTTAGATTGCAATGTTACAATGTAATGTGATTTTAACCCTTTTTTGCACATAATATATGCTTAATCCAAATACAAAATACCGAGATATATAGGCTGCCGTATACCGCAAATCAGCCAAAACATACAGAGATATATATTTTTGCTCATGTCACCCAGCCTTTTACAGATGTGTACTGGAGTATTTTTTTATTTTTTTTAATGGCATAAAAAAAAAAACTAAATATCAAAAATTAACTGCACAGTTATGTTAAACAGTTAAAAAAAAAAAAAAAAAAAAAAAAAAAACGTAAACTGTTTACCCCCACTCCACCCACCAAACACCCCCAGCCCGCACGCCTGCCATACTGATGGTACTCAAAAAAAAAATTTCCCCAAGGTTGGCAGGTTCTGCTCTGCATTTAACCCATCCAAGTGCACACATCAGAGCCCGGGGAGCAGTTGGGGGTTCGGTGTTGAAGAATTGATAGGAAAAGACATCCCAGATTGTACTTCTAATTTGAGGCCTTTTTATTTAGTGTTTAATTTGTGATGCACCATCATGGCCGATTCAGATCAGATTTTTTTATTTTTATTTTAATTAGGAAATTGGTTGATTCTGAGACTGGTTGCTGAATGTTTTTTATTTTTTTATTTTAAAGCAAATTTATTTATTGGCATATTTGCTTTATAACAAGCAAACTGGCATTAAACTAAAATATCTGTAGGCATTTGAAAATAGAGGCAATATAACCACTGCTTCATATCTCGTAAAAGATGATGCTACACACGTTGCATAAGCATGTGTTTTTGATTTGAATTAGATTGTACAATTTCAGGATTTAAAGCAAGAACAGAAATGGTCTGACTTGAGCCTTTTTTTGTTACATAAAACATTTGCATGAAACAAAAAATCTTTATGTGACAGATACACGAGCACTTTCGCGGCGCGACCACAACAGCTTTAAGTTGTCTAATTTGCCACGGTCTCCCTGCTGCAATTATAGTAGTAAGGCTTACATATGTGTATACATATCCTCACAAGTACAATTTTAGCTGTATTTTTGTGTCACCTTCAAAAATTGCGCTTTGTTTATTGTCCCCTCCAATTTCGAGTTTTTTTTTTTTTTTTTGGAGGAAATTTTTCGTTATCACTGTCTAAGTAGATCCTGAAAATAACAGAAAAATAAAAGTACAAAAAAATACAGTACGGGAGAATGGTGAAATCTATGCTTTTTGTACTTGTTTGCCTGTTATTTTCAGGATCTACTAGGACAGTGATAAAGATCTACCAGTCGATCGCGATCGATGGGTTGGCGACCACTGCTTTAAATAAAAAAGGTGTTTTTTTGTTTTTGTTTTTACAGCAGTATTAATTTTACGTAATAGCAGTTAAAATATTTATTGTAAATCTCAACTTATAACATTTACGTAATAAAATTAAATATAAAACCAAAGCTATTTGCCACTGCCAGGGCATTAACGTTTTTATAGAAAATATTTTATAGGTTTGTTATAGAAAACACGTTATGCTAAGAGGTCCAGAGCCTCAATCATAACAGATATAACAGGCACCTTTTTGAGTAGAGTTCAGAGTTCAGGGGATCCCAACGCAACAGAGTGCGGCACAGAACAACACTTGATGGGTGAATGGCGGGCGAGTTAACAAAATGGTGCACTTCCCTGTGCTGAGCGATAACGCTTCTCTGCTGTCTTCACATGCTTATCGGAAACCTTCCTATTTTCCACTTATGAAGTCGTGTAGCACTTCATGTGTGCACTGCTGCAGTCTTAGGCCCATCCCAAAAGGGCCTACACAGCAGCATTTAATTTCTTAATGCTTGGAATAAATTGGGGTAAAACCCATTTGGCACGTTGAACCATTGGCCATAGGTGCGTCGGATTTGAAGCGGCAACTGCACAGGACCAATCGATGTATGACATCAAAGTACCGCTGAGAGCGATTCAAAAGCATGCAGAGTCTCTGCTCTCTATAACTCTTGCCGTACTTTAATGTCTCACACACCGATCAGTCTGATGGTGATGATCCACTTCAAGTCGAACAAGACTAATAATTCAATGGACCATTCATAAAGAACCATTCACTTAATTCCTGAATGAATCAGCCATTTGAACGAATAAAATGAATGAATAAATAACTCTATGACTTAATCATTAAGGCATTTACCACCACCTACTGGCAGTTTTAGTTTATTATTTAGAGTATCATTCCATAAAAGGGGTCATATGACGTGGCTAAAAAGAAGACTACTTTGTGTATTCGGTGTAATGCAATGTGTTTATATCATTAAGGCTAAAGGTTAAAAAAAAAAAAAAAAAACATTATTCTCCATATAATGTACATTATTGTTGCTCCTCTATGCCCTGCATTTTTGAAATGCATAGATTTGTACAAAGCTTATCGTTCTAAAAAAGTATCAAAATATTTGTTATTATTTCAAACAAAACACTTGCTGAAGCTACTTTTTGTAATGTCTGTTTGATGCTTTACACAACAATGACTTTAAATTATCTTTTGGGAGGAATTTCTCAGCCAAATTTGATGTGCAATTAATTAGATTAATTAATCACCACGTCATGTAATTAATTACCAGCCCTTATCCAGTGTGTGTGTGTGTATATATATATATATATATATATATATATATATATATATATATATATATATATTAGGGCTCAGCAAGTTAATGCGTTATCGAGTTAATGCATTAATTAACGCAGACAATTCTTTTATAGCACATTACGCAGTTATTATTATTATTATTTTGAAAGCCTGCTGCTCACTGTTGATCAGTACTGGCTTGGGATGGGCGTCATCACGCATCTCAACCAATGAGAGCATTTGGGATGGGACAAAAGACTGCTGCATCTCTCACATGAACACTCCAGCAAAAATTATATTTTTAGACTAAGCATCAACATTCACAAACCACTGTTCACTGTCATTTTTAGCAGAAAAAGTAAGCATGGAGTGCTGCGTGCAAGTTTACAATGACCATATATGCACAATGAAATCTTCCATAATGTCTACACTTTGTGTGTTAAAATGAGAAGATTCATAAGCGTGCAATTTTCAGCACTGCTCAAAAACTTTTGAGCAGTGAGTGAGTGGATTCTAACTTAAACACCTCTGATTGGCCATTGCATTCCTGAAATCAACAGATATGTCTGTGATTCTCTGCATTGCTCAACGCGGAAAACGTGTTATAAATAGAAACTGCCTATGCTGCGCATGTTAACCATTTTATCAGGGGCAGAGCACCAAAGGTGCGAAAGCACCTATTGTATCCGTTGGCGTTATTATTATTATTCTTCTATTTTTTCTTCTGCTCTTGAGTCTATGGCAGCCCATTGGAACCGCTTGTGGGAAAGTTGTAATTTGGCAGTAATGTTTATGTTAATAACTTTGAACCATAAGGCATAGAAGGAAAACTAATTTTCTTCTGAATCCTTGGCTCATTCCGAGTCGAATGAAGTCCAAAGTTTAAGAATCATAAGGTTTTCGCTATTTTGAATTGTTCGAAAAAAACCCACTTTTTCGAACTCATACTAGACGGACTTTGTCTGATTTTCATCAAAATTGGCTTAGATCATCTTCATACCATGCTGGCAGAAAGTTATGGAATTGAAGTTTAGTCAAACTGTTCTTGAATAACATGCAGACTAATTCTACGAAAAGCACACAAAAAGAATGAGGCTATATCTGCAATGGTTTGGCGTATGGACTTTATCGCACTTCCTATATCTGGTAAGTGAGCAGTGTTTCGCCACTTCAGGCCCCATCGCAACACAGTCAGAACTAATTGGGAGAATCCTCTTTTTCCTTTCTTTCACCCATGTTACTGCAGCGTACCTGACTGCTTTTATACTAAACAACGACACACTGCCTCAGTTTTCAAGATTTCCTGACACAACATGGATTAGATGTGGTGGGATGAATTAAGGTCCTTCTAAAATATTAAACAGGAGCATGTTCACATGGAGTATGCATTTCAAAACTGAGGATGTTTAGGGTTACATCTCGTATAACCTGCTGAAATGTTCCTATTAATATATTTCCCTTCCAAATGTGCATTTCTGAATAAATACATTTATTTCCCCAACTAACCTGCTTAAGTCAAGTTCGTCTTCTCATTAACAATGTTTTTCTCATACTGATTACTTGAATATTATATTAAGATTGTTGGCATACGTATTACAAACAGTGGAAATAACGGTCAATGAAAAATTACTAAAATTTAATACAAATTAATCAATGTTAATTCTGATCTTATTCATCAGGTCTCGCACACAATACAGCATCGCAGTCACTATTTAAACAAGCGCTGACACAGTGTGGTGAAATCGATAAGTTATGTTGGATTAAAAACTACAAGTTCTGTTGAGTTTGGAAAATTCTGTGCACAGTAATCATCAGAATAACTCTTTTAACTGTCTCCAAAAAATGTCCAGATTTTGAAATCATCCTGCAGATGCTCATTTTAACAGGCTTTTATTCAACTAGGTCAGTGGTTCTCAACCTTTTGTAGGCCAGTGCCCCCCTACCCAGTATTCAGGTCTTTCACTGCCCCCATCAAATAAAACATAGGCTAATTGTCTTCACTGACTATTGAAGTTGATTATTATTTTGTGTTTATAATGAGGACTGTTATTATATTTACAGTAGCATTCAAATTTATGGGGTCATTACTTTTTTTAAGAAATTACCTTAATTGAAGGATCAATTAAATTGATGAAAAAAAATGAAATGACAGTGAAATACATTTTTTAAATAAATTATTTGAAAATAAGTGCAATAACATTTATTTATAGAGTTTTTAAGCATGTTGGTGATTTTCATTGCTACAGATGTTGTTGCCCAAATTTAAAAAGACTTGATAAAAATTCCTGTTTAAAATATATCCACAGGGGCATATTTACAGAAGAGATTTTAGTTTGTTCTTCTGTTCCTGGCAGAGTGAGTGGAGTGGCGTGATTTTTGACTGGTGCGAGTATTGGATTTGAAAGTCAGAGCATTGTAGTTTTCAGTCGCTCCAAGAGCACTCTATTACCGCTCCATCACAAGCACAATTAATGCCAACAGTCCATAATACAACTGCATTTTATCAAGAACTCAAGCATTAAACATCATTAGCTATTTTGACAGATCTGTGGATCACTCAAATCAGAAAGAAGGTGAAGGTTATAATGATGGCGATGGACAAGTGTGGGAGGTTATATCTCAAGCATGTTTGTTTGTAGCATGTGGATACTCAATTGTTTGGATGAATTCATGTTTTAAACAGTTTATTGTACAGGAAGTTAATTACAACTGCATGCACGCACATAACACACAAGCTCGTGCACAACGTACAGATTGTGCACACAGAAACATTCAGAAGTGCAAAAAATTGTCAACACACTGTGCTGTGATTTATCAGCTTAAAGATGGAAAAGTTACAGCATATTCTTCATATTCATTCATATTTGCTCCACATGCAAGTGAGTTAAGCAGTAATTTAATATTAAACTAATCTTCTAGTATTGTGTATTTATTCTTCATTTAATAGAACAGAATTTCAAAACACTGAAATACTTTAGCCGTGGAGCGGCATTTCTGATCAGTTGAGTGAAGAATGGGAAATGGTGATCCTGGAGCGGAGCTGGAACGGAGTGATTATTGAATGCTTGGAGTGCAAAGGAGAAATTGTTGCCGCTACACATACTCTGGTTCTTGGAACTCTTGAACACCCTTTTTACTGTTGTGATATGTTTGGATGTTTTCAATTAGCTCTCAGTGAAAAATAATAATATTGATCTCTTAATTTTAGAAGATACCATTTTTGAGAATATATTGAATTTCCTTTTTTTTTCTGAGATAGTGGACATGGTAATTGTGGTCAGTAAATATACCACATTTATACATGCAAATGGAAAAAAAGTAAACCCTCCATTACTATATTTCATGATTTTGTGAGAATATTTAAATGTTTGCTTACAAATACTTAAAAGAGTATAAAATAAAACTAAGTAGAAAGATAGGATACATACCTGTATGCTACTCATTTTCAAAATCGTTAATATTTTAGTGTTGTCCTGATTTATCTATTTCATTAGTTCCCAAGCAGCAAAAAAGGATTAGTTTTATAAGTTGGGATATATTTTTGAGTGTTGAATCTTGAAATTTGGCATTCAAACCAACCACAGCCAATCAGCAAACAAAAAGCATTCATATAAATTTTTCTAAAACAAGGGAAAAAAGCATACTGTGCGTTATCGTGTCTAAATGTTTGCTATTGGTTTTCACATGTGCAGGATGTCTGGCAGCTGCGCTAACAAGTATGGAAATGATAGTTTAGAAGCCGTCCGGGGTAGTAGGGATCATGGCGGTATTAAATTTTCATGTTGCGATAATTGATCATGTTTAAGACCACGGTATGCGGTATTATCACGGGTATTGAAATTAAGTTTTAAAAAAAGTGGTCATAATACAGTATAACAGGTAAAACTAACTTTTTTCTTATAACAAAAAATAACTGAACATTTAAATACATAATAAAGCAATACAAAAATATATTTAAAGTTAAACATTTTACACCGATTAAAGTGCAAAAGAACTTTAAAGACCCATAGGTATCACTTTACAATAAGACCTCATTAGTTAACCTTAGATAACAATACCGTGCATATTCATTACCGCGATATATCGCATTACCGAATACCGGCACAAGTCTAAGCGGTAGTATTGGTGTAAACTAGTGGCACTAACTAACACTACTACACCAGGCGTGAACATTGCGACACGTTGCGTCAAAGCACACAGATCCAGATTATAATCAGTGGTTCAGTATCTGAGCGTGAGTGCTACATTAATGGCTGCCGCGCTCCACCCATTTGTGCTACCAACAAGTTGACAAACGGATATAGAAAATGCGTTTTGATGCATCCAGTGTAGAGATGGCATTAGGATGTGGCAGTCCATTGTCTTTTGCAAGTTTCAGCTCATACATCTTTGGTGTGACTCACCTGAAAAATATACATAACAGGAAGAATTGATACACTGCTTCTACGGGCACTTCCAGTAATCAGTTTCGCTGTGATAAAGGTCCATTGAGAACAAATTTAGTGTCTGTTATAACAAGCATGACCTGAGGCTAACTGCAAATGCACAAATTTTACGAACGCATTGAAGCATCATTACGAAACTTGGTATGCTTCTTTGACACCGTGCCCTAATGGTAATCAAAAAGGTTGGGGGCAGAGCCATCTTGTGGTCAAAAGTTATAATGAAATTTCTAAAAATTATAATAACTTTTGGTTACGTTAGCCTATTGTAATGAGACTGATGTTGATAGAGTCCTTTGGATCATGCAGATAGTATCGTCAATACCTATTATGCCAACATTGGCCGATCTTCCTGTCTGCCATTTTGATTAATGTTGAAGACCTACTTTTTCTAAATCCTCCAAGACCATTGGTCTGATTTTCACCACATTTGACCTGGAACATTCTTCAGACCATGCTGGCAAAAAAAGTAATGGATTTCGTGTTGATAACACAAAACGATATTTGTTTAATGCATCAGTGAACTTGGTGGAAAAATGCCAGGCTATATCTGAGGCTGCTATTTCTGCAAAGCTTTGACATATCGACCACCAAATCTTTGTATGTGCCATGTCCTCTCACACTGGCCATGCCAAATTAATTTGGTAACAGCGGCACCTATTGGTAATAAAACCATTCACTATTCAATAATACTGAAATTTCCATAAATTCGAATAACTTTTTATTGCATTAGCCCAGGGATTCCCAAAGTGTGGTACGTGCACCCCCAGGGGTACGCGAGCTGCCACCAAGGGGTGCGCGAGAGGAAAAGTGTAATGGCGGTCTGTTTTTTTAAGTGGGATTTTTCCATATCATTAAAAAAAAAAAAAAAAAAAAACATGAACAGTAAACATTTCCTTTGTAATCGCTTTTATTTTAAATAAAAAAAACTATAATTTATTAGTTTTCAATAGAAACGTAGAAGAAGACAGCTGCTGTCTTCTACCGCACTGCTCTTCTTTTAGCAAGGCAGGCTGGCTATATGCGTGGCTCGCAACTCGTTTTCATTCATTCATAATATATATATATATAATAATATATATATATATAATATAGTAGCATATATTATAAATACGCTTAACTGGCTGAAATTAGGGGGAAAACTGTCAAGTGGGAGTCTTTTGATAAAGTTGTTGTCACGAAGGAGGAGAGGGATCAAGAGAGGGGTGAGGAGGGGAAGGAGATGGCAAAAAAGAGGTGATGAGGGTGAACAACACCAGATGGGGAAAAAAAAAAGAAGGAAATATGATGACAATTATCTAGGTCTGGGCTTCACTTGGATCGGCGATACAGATTGCCAGAAGCCCTCAGGCTCAGTGTGTGTTGTGCAGTGAAGTTCTAGCAAACAGCTGTCTGAAGCCGTCTCCCAGAAAAATCTCCCGTCGTCACCTGCACACGAAACATGGCAATTTAAGTCAAAAGCCCCATTACATTTTTTTAAAGCAAAGTTGGAGGAGTTGCAGAAAAGCCACAAAAAAAAAAAAAAAAAAATTCCGTTTCATTCATGCGTTGGGTCTACGAAAGACGCATTACGGGCTTCATATCTGCCATGAGCCTATGCACTTTGTTACTTAATTATGTTGTGGATCGTGTGTAGGCTAGGGCTGTGCGATTAATCGAAATCGTAATAAAATCAAGATTTGAGCATGCGCGATTTCTAAATCGCTTTATAGCATGATTTTACGTAATAAGTCCCGACCTCCCGCAGTATGCCATCCGATCTAATCAGAATGCAACGCGCCTAGTGCGAGAACAGAACAGACTGGGCATATGCTTAACTCCAGGTTCACACACTGTCTCTGTGATGCGTATTTTTCCGAGCCCATGTTAATGGATCAGAACGTTCACACTGCACGCGGTAAAAGATGTGAACAGAAAACGTTAGAAATCGAAAGGTTCGAAAAGAATGAATATCAACGCGCTATGAGCATAAAGCGGGTTGTGACGTGAGTGTGAGTGAGAGGAGACATGTTTTAATATTGCGCGCGCACTCTCTCCGGATGAGAGCAGCGTGTATCTGCGCACGCTGCGTGTCTGGGTTTTTGTGACAAAGCAAAGGAAATCTGCGTGCAAGCGTGGAGATTCGCGCTCGCGCATTATTTTAATGTGCTTTCGCGTTACAATAACGCGCTCTCGCTGCTGCTTTCTGAAACTGCATACACATACTGTACACGCACTGCGAGACGGGAGTACGTGTGATCCTTGGCCAATAAATATATTTCAGCACCTGAGGCACCGCTACAGTGAGCTTTATGACCAATGCATGGCAAAAAAAAACGGGTTTATATTTTGCCATATGTCTAGACATTTTGTTTGACATCTTTACTTAGTGGGGATTCGGTTGGGGGTGCGCAAACCCGGTTGGGACATAGAAGGGGGTGCGCAGGAAAAAAAAGTTTGGGAACCGCTTCTGCATTAGCCTATTGTGATGAAACTGGTCTATAAATATCATTGGGTCATGCTGAAAACACAGATATCTGTTACACCCAGGTGTACATCACAATACAGAATATAAGCTCTATTGCTATCTTCATTTTATTGTGACTCTAAATTAGGGATGTCCCCCTCCATTTAAGCCATTAGTCAACTAGTAGCACATTTATGATATTAATAAAATAATTTAAATATATACTGCTATGAGTTTCAGGCCTGGGAAAGAATGTTATAATGTTAATTATATGTTAAATCCACTCAAGCATTCATAAAGCGAGCTGCAGTGACACTGCCCACCAAAAGTGATCATTTAAAATGTGTCAGAAAAAACAAGGAGACTGGCTGAAATATTTTAAATTTAAATAATATAAAATTGTATTATGTTAATAAATATGAAGTATCATATGTTACCTCATACAACTTTCAAACTTGTAACACACAACACAAATAATGTTTTAAATATAAATAAAACACCTTTTAGTATAAGTCAAAATTAAGCGAGGAATGTTTATTTTTAAAAGGAATGATGGGAAAATGATTTGAAATGATAAATGATGGGAAATATAAATTATAAACAAACAAATAGACATTTATACAGCAAACTGAAAATCTTATAAAAAATATTAGTGCAATAAAAGTAGCCTCAACTTTCTCACAAACAAATTATTTAAAGGTGACCTATTATATACCTGTGTGATGCTTCTCGTGGCTTTCAGTTTGTTTGCCAGCTACTAATTTCTGACTTTCCATGTGCCGTGCCTCTGGCACAGAATACAATAACTATGAAAATTGCTGAGCTGCTTGTTAGCTACTAATTTCTATATTTGGGTCATCCTCTCTGCTTTATACCATCCTGTGGTGTCGATGCTTCAATGCTCGGCGAAGGAACTTCTCCAGCTTCGCCTCCGTCAACTTTTACGTTTTCATCCAGGCATTGTTTACCAGCCATGTCGGAAATACACTCACCATGGATTCCAGCGGACGTACAACATCAATGATTCATGCCCAAAAACGGTCATTCTGGTCATCCATCCCTCGTCCAGCATGGAGGTCTGCATGGACTATGACCCACTTCTGTCGGGAGCCTAGGTAAAAGGGCAGCAATTAAAGGACAGGGTGATTGATGATAATTAGCGGGGAGGCAGCTGACTCGTCACATGTACTCTCCAATCTGGCCAAATCTGCTGGCTACCTATGCTAAAATTATCTTTTTTTGGATTATTCAGTATATGCTCGCTCTCTAATAAAGGACCCCTGTTGCATGATGTGCTGTCTGACCGTAAGTTGGATTTCCTGTGTTTAACTGATACCTGGCAGAAACATGACTACTTTCATCTCTTAACCAGTCTGTTCCTCAGGGATATACCTTCATTTTGTAAATCCTGCGCTACTGGTCGGGGAGGGGATCTAGTGATACTCTATAAGGAGAAATGGAAAGTATCTAGGTTAACCGTGTCTTCAGTCTTCTTTTGAAAGCAGTGCCTTAAACGGGGCAATACCTACTATTCTCACTACTATCTACACCCCCCCCCCCCCCCAAAAAAATCCCAAAGTTTTTAACTGACCTGTGTTCTACTGTATGTCTCAGATCATAGATATGCTGGGTGATTTTAATATTCATATTGACAATGACAGTGTAACAATACAACATTTTGTATGTCAGGAAGGAGGAGGCGGGAAACCGCCCGAACATTTACATAAAACTTTAATAACAAAATAAACACAAAACAGCACGACAGGCCCTCGCGGACGACTGCCACACACAAACAAAACCAAAACACAAAATAAAACCCAGGCCTGGTCTTCTCTCGTCCTTCGCTGTCGTAACTCCTCCCTTTATCCTTCCGGAGCTCCTCTGTGGGACTCGAGACCAGTGAGTGGCGCAGGTGTCGCTCATTTCCAATTACTCCACCGGCCTCGCTCTGTTCCCACGGCTTTCAGCCCCGCCCCACTCGTCACGGACAGCAACGCAAGTACAAGTGAATTTTTATCTTGTTTGGACAGCTTTGGTTTGCAGCAACTTTCAAACTTTCCTACTTACTCTAAAGGACATACCCTTGATCTAATTTGTTGTTCTGGTAAAACTCCTTATAATTGCACTGTTTCTGACTTATATCAGACCATTTTCTGATGTCCTTTTGTGCTCAGTTGGCAGTTCAAGTTAAACACGTGTCATTCTATCACATTCCGAAACATTAAGAACATTGATGTGCCTAATTTAAGCTGATTTCTCCACTGCAGATGCTCTGGTTTCTTAATGTAATAATGGATTAACTGAGTTCTTTGCATCTTTTGCACCTGTCAACATCAGACTGTTTCTTTTACTCTCTCTGCTTACTGGTTTACCTCTGATTTACATCTAAAGGCCATAGGCTAGAGCATTTATATGCTAAATCCGGTCTTACTGTATATAAAGAAACTCTCGCTGATTCATATCCATCATTATATAGAAGCATTGTCTAAAGCAAAATCTGACTACTATTCTAATATAATTGGAGCTAGCGAAGGGAACTCTAGATTTCTTTTTTTCTGTGTTGAAATATTTTCTGTCTATCCGACACTCTGCCATCAAGCTTGTGTTCAACAGAACTTTGCAACGGTTTTATGACTTTCTTTGAGTCTAAGATTAAAAAGATCGAACAGCAATTACTTTAAAGCAAATTAGATTACGATTCCAGTTATCAAGTCTCCCAAGTGACTGTGCACTCTACGTTTACTATATTTTACCAACTGCTGCAGAGATATTGTGTCATTCGGAAATCTAAAACTACCACTTGATTGACCCACTGCCTACTTGCTTAGTTAAAGCCTGTCTACCATCTCTGTCTTCATTAATTACAAAAATTATTCACTTGTTTCTGGTTCTGTACCTTCTTCTCTTAAAACTGCTATTATTACCCCTATTCTAAAGAAATCAGGGACCGATCCATCAATTTTTTAAAATTATCGACCAATTTCTAATTTGCCATTCATTTCTAAAATCTTTGAAAAATGTGTTGTAGCTCAAGTTCACAATCATCTTTCCAATAATACATTGTTTGAGCAAATCCAATCCGGTTTCCGTCCCCAGCATACTACAGTGATTGGTCTTGTCATAGTTAATAATGATTTGTTATTGGCAGCTGATTCTGGTTTATTAACAATACTTGTTCTTCTTGATCTGAGTGCAGCCTTTGCCACGATCTCGCACAAGATACAAATGGACAGGTTATTTTTCTATAGAGATCACTGGCACCCCTAGTACTGGTTTAGGTCCTATCTTACCAGTCGCACACAGTATGTTCAAATAATTTTTTTTTAAATCAAGAACATCTACAGTTACTACTGGTGTCCCTCAGGGTTCTGTTTTGGCCCCGATCTTATTAATCATCTTTTTACTTCCCCTTGGCCATATTTTCAGGAAATATGGTATCCATTTTCACTGCTATGCCTACGACACCCAGCTCTACCTGTCTTCCAAACCCTCTAGTTCTTTTGCTCCACCTTTCTTGACCAGATGTTTAGCTAAAAATAATAACTGGCTTTCAGCCAACTTTCTAAAACTCAACAGTAATAAAACTGAGGTCTTACTTATTGGTACAAAATTTTATTTGACTAAAATCTAATTGTTTTACTATGGTTATCGATAATAATGCAATTTGTCCTTCTCAGCAGGTCAGGCATGCAATTTGTTTGGGTGTCATTATGAATAGTTTTGTGTCTTTTGTAGATAATGTTAATAATATTGCGTATTTTGAGTTTTTTAACATTAGTAGCATTAGTCGCTTTCTTACATCTAATAATACTGCAATTCTTATTCATTCACTGGTTACCTCACGTATCGACTATTGTAATGCTCTCCTCACTGGTGTTCCTTCTCAACTTCTCTATAAACTCCTATTGGTTAAGAACTCGGCAGCTTGTGTTCTTTCTAAGACTTCATCAATCAAGCACATTTCTCCAGTTCTTCAACATTTACACATTTAAAATTTTTGCTTCTCACATTTAAGGCACTTCACAACCTTGCTCCACTGTATCTTACTGACCTTCTCCACATCTATACTCCTCGCACTCTCAGATATTCACACTCAATCTCTTGTGTCGTCGTGTATACGTTTAAGCACCATAGGAGCAAGAACTTTTAGTTTTGCACCCCTCACCTATGGAACTCTCTTCCCCCCAATATATGTAACAGTAACAGCCTTCATACTTTTAAATCTCGTCTTAAGACTTATCTTTCTATCTAGGCTTTCTTATGATTTTTTTTCTTATAAAAGTCTTTATTGTTTTTATGATGTATGCAGTTGTGTTGTTGAATTTTTTTAATGCTGGCAGGACTTGTTTATTTATGTATGCAGTTGTGTTGTTGAATTTTTTTAATGCTGGCAGGACTTGTTTATTTATTATTGTTTTTACTAGTTTGCTTGAATTATTATATTAAATAATGCTAATAATAATAAAGATGGCGGCTTAAAAACACTTCTGGTGGCTTCACTGCCTTAAGGCAATTTAGAACGCCAGTGAGCAATCCAGTCATTTTATACTGTATAGATCACTGATGGCTAATAGAATCACAAATGGCCAGGATTTTTTTCCCTACAACGACATCATCATAACTGTTTCACTCAATCAACAGGCTGCTTTAAAAATCACAGCCTCTCTAATGTTCCTGCTTCAACTCCTTCAACCTTTTTAATATATTTTTTGGAGATTTTTAGTACCAAAATTGATAATATACGTAACCACATTATCAATACTATACTTCGGCTGCTTCTGTTCCTTAAATATTTCTGCTTTTTCTGGGACATTTCTCTCTCCAACTTTGCTGTATATGTTTCCCAGTTCTCTCCGTAATATGGTTGTGAAAATGAAAGCTATCACTTTCAGAGTTGATCCTGTACCATCCTTGTCTGTTCAAATCAAGTTTTGATTCTCTGTGTCCTGCTTATTGTTTTGAGTATCATCAATGAATCTCTGTGCACATTGTGTGGTGCCAGCAGCACTTAAATCGCTGCTGTCACCGCTGTACCAAAAACTAACAACACTTTCTTTAATAACCTGAATAATATTCATCCCATCTCTAAAATCTTCATTCCTCGCCAAAATTGTTTTGAACAAACAGTGGCTTCTCAATTGCTTTCTTTCTCATCTTTCTTATAATGATCTTTTTGAGCCACTTCAATCTGGATTCCGTACAAAACTCCACAGCACTGAAACTAGTGTTAGTTAAGGTCACTAATGAACTTGTTAATGGCTTCTGATTCTGGCCATCTGGTCTATACTGATTCTTCTTGATCTTACTGCCTCTTTTGACACTATAGATCACTCTATTTTAAATCACCCGTTTAGATACTTTTTTTTTGAGTTTCTGATTCTGCATTGAAGTGTTTTAAGTCCTACCTCTCTGATCGCAACGCAGTTTGTTGTGATGGGCAGTTGCAGGCCTGAGGTCGGGTGTGGTGCACTCTGGTGTTCCCCAGGGATCAGTTTTGGGCCCTTTACTTTTTAGTATTTACATTTTTCCACTGGGCCAACTTTTAAGAACAGTTGCTCTTAACTTTCACTTTCATGCCAATGAAACTCAGATCTACATACATTCAAAAAACCTGATGTCAATATGCCTGTGTCTTTTCTTTCTCAGTGTTTTACTGAGATTAAAAAATGGATGTCTCTGAAAATTTTCTCTGTCTAAACTGTGACAAGACTGAAACGCGTGACGATCATTGCTTCACCTCACCCGGTGGGAAGAGGGGAGAAAACAACCAAATAAAACAGAACTACTAAAACACGTCATTATACAGACAAATGAATATTAAAATATCTTTAAAACAGAAAAGAATAAAGGCAGTCACTTTGTGTACTCTTCTTTGAATTTTCAGTCTATATTCATTGTTTGCTGTGTATCACAATAACCTATCGTGTGTCATCACGTTCCATAATCAGACGAATAGCTGTAATCAGCGCCCCTATTCATGCATATTTCATTTGAAGAAGACGTGATATGTGCGCAGTATGTGGTGCTGGTTCATGTTTGGAGCATGAGAGAATATGAAAATATGAATGAAAACACATTTGCTCTGAAACCTGCTCTCTCTTTGCGTGCTTCATCATGTTGTCAAAAATATAAATATTGTTACAGTTGTGTTTAAGGTGAAACGACAGCGCGGAAGGTTTTTTTTTTTTTAATGAGATTTGAATTCTCCGCTGTAATACAGCCTCATGCAAAATACAGCTCAGTGATCGGATCATAAGACTTTCATTCTCATGAATAATACTGAGCCACAGCTCCGAAAAATTTCTGACGTAGATGCGAACTCTCCAGCCACGGCAGCCAATCACCACTGCAAATCAACGCATATAACAAAATTGCTACAAAAAATCTTTTACCATAATATATATTTAATAGAACATAATTAGTGGGTTATGATTGTTTTCACTGATGTGCAACCCTGTTACATTTGTGTTAACATCCAAAAAAAAAAAATGTGTTTTAGTATTTCTTGACACTTCATACAACTCTGCTAAAAACCATGGTGAATCAGGCTTTCCTTCAGTGGCTCACCTAAATTGAGGAATTCCCTACCCTCTGAGATTGGGAATACAGAATCCCTGTGTTTTTGAAATCGTCCCTTAAAATTTACTTTTTTTATGGATTTATGTGATTACTTTGTCTCGTATGTTATTGGGCTTTGTATTGTTTTGTGTTTGATTATTCTTTGTATTGTTTGTATTGTTTTGCGTCTGCTGTGAACTCAAGCTATACGCTCTGTCTTGCTGGTGTAGAAGGCTGGCTTGGTCTCTGAATTTGTGAGTGGGACTGGTCAGTTCCTTCCTCACTGGTGTTGAAGACTTGTGTTAGTTCACCAGCACCCATTCCACAAAATCCGCGATGGTCCTCTCGAGACACTTCCCTGGATTTCCACCTTCGTAGTAGGTGTTAATATCCGTCGTGTGGGGAAATTGAAAATGTCATCGTGCAATCAATCTGGCCAAATGAGTGCATTTGGCGAGGTCCAAGAAATCCTGTGTACTGGTCCTCAAGGGCGTCACTCCCCATTGGGCTCAGCCGGAGGTGGAGAACAGCTGGATTGTCCCAACGCACGGAACACAAACTCACACACAAAAAACTGCAGCTATATATTATACAATTATGTGCCAAGCACAGAAGGTGCAAAGCCATCTAATATATTTTGTTTAATTTCCTTCTTCTATGTCTATCCCTTTAAGCTGTCACCCCCCATTTTTTTTTACAATATGCATTAAAGAACGATCATCTATCAACTTAAAAATATGTTGTAATTTATGAACACATTTGAATATAAGACCCCCCCTGAGGTTTGGTCTCTTTGCAAAGAAGAAAATTTAGCAGACTTTTGGCAAAAGGGGGAATATTTTTTTTTTTTTTTTTTTTGAAAAAAATTAAAGTATCAAAAAGTTATAGAAGTTTAATATGTACTGTCCAATAACAAATGCGCTATAATTAATTTTATTTTAATTTTATTTATTATAGAATTTTTACATAAGCAGGTTTTACTCTAAAATTGGGATAAAATTAAAGCCTTGTGTCTAAATAAAGTATATGTTCCAAATTTGAAGTTGATAGTGAAAAAAAAGAGGTTCCTGTGAGATTTTTATTTAGGGGGGTGTCATACCACAAACAGCCACTGGGGCCATCCAAAACAAAACCTTTGAATTTTGTATAATGAATTTTTCTCTAGCATTTCTCTGTCAATTTTACATTCTAGACTCAAAAACCACCAAATATGGAATCCTGAGACTTCAACCTTTCCAATGATAGGTTTGTTGCCAAGATTATAAAAAGTTTTGATTCTAAACACCGTAAATGCCTTTTTTTGTACATAGGACACTTGACACTGCCCACTAAGGTGGAGGAGACCGCCATAAGAATTTAAAGTACCATTTCTATGTTAACGCAGTGTCCGGATTTCAAAATGTTTTTTTCCACAATATGAATCTTGGGCTTTCTAAGCTTTCAAATTATATAATAATTTATAGGTTACTAAAAGATAGTAACACCCCAAAAAGAGCACCAAGGTGGGACGGTGACTAAGGGCTAAACCAGCCTATGGCAGCCACTAGTTAAGATTGTGAACTTTGGCACTCAGACATGAGGAAAGTTTAGATATTCAAGGAATAGTTTTCAATTTATTATCATTAAGTTGATTGCGTGAGTCCCAACTGTCGGACTCTTGTGTCACTCTCACCCCACATACGACCATCCCAGATAATTTTGGTGGTCGTGATAGTGATAATCAATGACGTTACCGTTTATAGTATTTGTTTAAAATTGGTCGATGCCACTGCCATTTTTGCTTACTCCCTTGTTTGCCTCTTTTGTGTGCTTGGCCCCTTATTGCTGCTTGCAGGTATATGTTATTTTTATTTTATTCTTGTCTATTGCATCATTTTAGTGCTCGGGAGGAGGATGAGGCTTACTAAGAGAACCTTGTCACTCAGGAAGTGGTGGAAGAGCAGCTGTTGCGGCTGGTCACACGGGAAGTCATGGACCTTCTAAGTAAGTTACCTTTATGCATGCGAAGCTTTTCAAGTTTGATTACATTTTTTATACAAAAGAAAAAAAACTTTAACATGTTTCCAGGTGTGACTTGCATTACAAGAAAATTTCCAGAGCTATCTGCAAACAAAGAGGAAGTAGATGGTGAGTCTCTTCCACGTGTCCTTGTTTTTTGTTTTTTGCTGACGAATTTAAAGAATGGGAAATATTTCAGCTATGCTCAAAAGCACAGGGACTAAGGTGCAAGAACAGTTTTGTAGCAGTGCCAAGGACTGGTATGTCAATTTTCAATAATGTAGCGCTCTGGAGGTAGAATAAAACAAAAACTTCTGTTTATTGAAATAGGGGCTGGCTGGCTAGATGCTATAGGTTTTTGCAGGAGTCACAGCTACATGGATTAAAAGTTTTCCGTGGCTTCTGATTTAGATTTCCGTCAACTGCAAAAAATGAGGGAAAAGAAACATGTAGTGCGTTGTTGTTCTGCCCCAGCACAGTACAGCAGAAATCAATAAATCAACATTGTTTCATTCATTTACATTTTACATTAAGTCATTTAGCGAACACTTTTTAGCCAAAGCGACTTAAGAATTAGGGACAATGAAAGCAATAAAAATCAACAAAAGAACAATGATACACAGACGTGCTATAACAAGTATCAGTTAGCTTAACATAGTACATACTAGCAAGTTTTTTTTTATTTTATAATAATAAATTAAAAAAACAGAAGGCCGTTTAGAGAGAGGCTTTTTTTGCTTTTTTGTTAATTGTATAATAAAAGAAAATAGATAGAATACAAACAGAATAGAAGCTAGTGTTAGGTTTTTTTAAAATGTAAATGAAGTAGAGGGGTGCAAGTCTAAAAGTTTTTTTTTTTTGTTACTGAGAATAGAATTAGAATGGAGAGTGCTAGGAGTTAGAGGGTCCAAATCAAGATGGAAGAGATGTGTTTTTAGCGATTCTTGAAGATGGCTAAGGATTCAGCAGGTCATTCCACCAGGGGCCGAATTTAAAAGTCCATGAAAGTGATTTTGTGTCTCTGGAATAGCACAATAAAGTGACGTTCACTTGCAAAATGTAAGCTTCTAAGAGGGGAGCGTAAGTCTGAAGTAATAATTTAGGTAAGGGTACAGAGCCAGTGGTGGTTTTGGCCAGCCAAACATCAATGCCTTCAATTTTATGTGAGCAGCTATTAGTAGCCAGTGCAGAATTGATAAACAGAGGTGTGATATGCATTTTTTTGGGCTCATTAAAAATGTATCTTTGCTGTGGGAGTCTGGATTAATTGTAAAGGTTTGATAGAACTGCTGGAGGACCTAAAAGAATGAAAGTGTGTTTGTGAAGAAGGAAACTAGTGAGTCAGTGATTCATGAGAACCATACCCATTCAATAAAACAGTCACTTGCTTCATTCCTGAAAATGAATCAACCTTTCAAACGAATCACTTGAATAAATGATTCAGTGATAAAATCAGTGACTTTACGCCACCTGCTGGCGGTTGAATTTTATTTTTAGGCGTATAATTTATTTAAATCATTTAATATTTCTGTATTCAAATTTTATACTTAAACATTAATCTCCACATGAATTTATAAATGTAATTGCACTCATCCCACCTCTGAGACTTATTAAACATCTGAAAATGTACCTACAAGCAACTTTTGTGTTCTTCTGTGCCACCTAAATAAACCTGCTGGTGTCTTTCATTATACAGTGAAGACTATCCAGTGTTATTTTACAGTTGAATAGATTATAGTTAGACTACCTTACTGAAAACTATTTAAGTACTGTTAATTTAATTTGTATCTTCTTGTTGTTTTTTTAGTAAATAGTCCTGCTACCACAGCTGGAATAAATCCTAGAGGAAACACTGCATACATTAAATAAAATTAGAAAAATGCATTTACAAAAGTAAAAAGAAAATTCCCCTGTAAATCACCTTGAGTCAAATGTCACCTCGTATTAGGAAGGCTAATTTTTTCATCAATTTTTTATTTAATTTTTTAACCCTCTGGGGCCTGAGGGTGTTTTGGGGGCCTAGAGAAGTTTAGACATGCCCTGATATTTGTGTTTTTTTTTTTCAGTTGCTTATAAACACATAAAAGGCTAAAGTATAATAGCACTGTAATCAGCACAAACTGGGCTACAATAATATGGTGAGCAGCATGTATGTACATGATTGTGTTTTTTGAGAAAGCGACGTTTATGCGTGGTTAGTGGAAAAACGAAAATTTTGAAGTCACTGAAATAAGGCAATAAAACACCAGGAGAACATTTGTTCACAAGACTTTTGAGGACAGATTTCCTTTTGAAGCCTAGAGTTTTTTGCTTCAAAATGGTATGTGGCAATCTTGATTACTCGCTCACTAGAAAACAATATATTGATTGTATTTGATTGATTGATTGTATTGTATTTTTTTTTTGTTTTTATTTTTATTTTTTTTTTCATCTTCTGTTTTGGAGACGAGGAGATGGTGTCTATGGACTCCTCACAGGGAATTCAAATGAATACACCTTCAGATGAGCTCTCAGAATTGGGCAAGTGCCTTCTCCAGAATGAGTAAGTTAACATTTCTTTGTGCTCTCCATCAGTTGGCTTCTTTACTTGGGCTCTGTGAACAAAGTAAAATGCCTTTTCACCCTCCTTTTTTTTTAAAGGATATATATATGACTCTCCTGACCATATGTTTTAACTCCCCTTCCTGAGACACTATAAACTGTCAACGGTGTGCTAGTATGCTTTGTTGCTGACCTTATGCTAAAACAGGTACTGATTTTTTTCTCTCTCTCCCTCTTAGTGATTTTTTTTTTTTTTTATCTAGAACTGACAATTCTCCAAAATATTTCTGTCAGTTATCATTAGAATTGTATTCTAAAAATGACAGTTTTTTTTTTTTTTTTTTAATCCTTTGCATCAGCATGAAAATACTGTGTGTCTAATATGTGAATTAATTCATTTTGCAGGTGCTTGGCTGTAACCTTTCTCCGGATGCTGTGACATGGCCTACAACCAGTGTACTGAAGGGTCTGCAGATGCATGGCCAACATGAAGGCTGCAATGCTGCACTAACTCAGCTGGCCTTGCTCATCTACTTATGAGTCTCTAGTCGCCATGCCAGTTCAGCTGTCAGGATATCTTGAATGTGTTTTGGGAATCACATATGTCATTTGGCAGTCGCAAAAAGATAAACTTCATTTTTTTCACTCCTTACTAGCTATGATAAATTAAATAAATAAAAAAATACAGCTCTGGAAACATTTAAGAGATCACGTCCAAATTTGTATTGAATCAACATCTCTATGTTGTATGTCAGCCATTCCAGTGTCTGTTGAATTCCAACATAGGCACACCTCATTCTGCTTAATGAAATACTAATCAGGTGATCACCTAAACCAAATCTTATTTTAATGAGGGGAAATGTATAAAAACCCCTGCTGTGGTCATGGCTATCCTCTATAGCAAGAGGACCATCTGGATAGGCAAAAACAGTGCTAGTGTGTACCTCAAAAGTAAATGGAAACAAATAATAACGACTGGCCATGCCAAAAACTTTTAAAGAAAAGTTTTGAGTGGGGAAAAAAGAAGTGTTCAATTCTGGCTTTACTGGCAGAAGGATACAGTGAGTGTCAGGTTGCTTCCATCTTTAAAATTTCAAAGATGGGGTTTAATAAGAACAAGGTCAAGCTGCAGGCGTTGTGGAAAGCAAGTCTACAGACCAGAAGAGGGGTGAAAATGACTCTCCATTGACTGGGATGACCACCAGCTCATTGAATGTCACTCTCAGCAACTGTAGGATGACATCAAATGACCTGCAAAAAGAAATTGCAAACAGCAGCTGGGGTGAAGTGCACGGGTAAGGACGGCTCAAAAAAACTCCTAGGAACCTAGAAGCCAGGCTGAGGTTTTCAAAAGGACATGAAAGGATATCAGATGTTAATATATCCAAAGTTCATCAGAGATGTAGAAACTTGATGGCGTGTCTGATTAAAACCTGGGACAGATACCATCCTTTGCTTTCTTTTTATTTTTAAGTTCAAGATGATTATTCATAGACAATTCCCATGGCATGGAGATGGACAGATGTTATTAGATGGACAGGATGAACTGGATGGTTTCGCGTGTACAAGATGTACAAGATGGTCTTAAGTCACTACAAACAGTACAATAAAAAGAAATCAAACTCATAATTCATCAACAAACATATCAACAACATACATATATACATAATCCAAACAATAAATTGGGCAAACAAACTTACTTAACGCATCCTAAGGAAAAGACTCAAAGGACATGGTTGGGTGGGTCCATTCCAAACCACCCACACCTCACACAAGAGAGAAGAGAAACAAAAGGAAGGAAGTAGAGGTCTACCTATAGACCTTGACCAGGAGGTGTATGGGTAATGTAATTGCACTTTCATGGGTATTGTAGTCCTGCTTGGAATTGTGGGATACGTAGTACAATATATTATTTATATATATATATATATATATATATATAGATATAAATATATATGGGAAAAAGACAGGAAAAAATAGAAGAGAAGGGTCAAAATTCACAACAGCCGCCCCCGAATACAGTCACGTATTAAGCTATCACATCACTCTATTTTAAGGTAATGGAATCAACTTAGCAACTGGGACTACATAGGTCTTTCTCCATTAATAACCATCTCAGCTACTCCTAACACTCCCATCCTGACTAGGTAAGAGGCGATACTACCCTACCCACTGGGTATGATGCTCTTGGGAGTTGAGATCAAAAAAAATAACTAACCACCGAACAGCAGAGTCCTTTTAGATTAAGGTTGTTCTTGGTTCCATTTTGGCGGAGCTGCTGACCTGGTAGATAATATCCCGGATTAAAGGATGTCAGGAACTGGCCAAACGAGGACCTGGCTATGTCATGAATCTAGGCTGGAAAGACTTAGTGTTTGCATAAATCCCCTGAGGTAGAAAGTCTCCCTCGCTGCCCCATTAGGGAGGAGATTTGGAGTGATAGGGTCGAGAATCCTGCACTGTTTGAAGAGAAGTAACCCA
The DNA here is from genome assembly GCF_018340385.1 of Cyprinus carpio. NCBI lineage: Eukaryota > Metazoa > Chordata > Actinopteri > Cypriniformes > Cyprinidae > Cyprinus > Cyprinus carpio. Next base: position 5,995,162 of record NC_056609.1, read on the forward strand.
GTGGCTTCGAATTTAACACTCCTTCAACTTCAGTCAAGAGTGTTTGTATGACTTCCGCTGATGCTGTTCTTTGACTGCCAAGTACCTCACCGCAGAGCTGTTTTTAAAACTGAAGCGGACCTCTCTTTCCCATGATGACCCCCCCAAAATGAGGGAGCTGGTGGTGGATTAAACTTGAATTTAAATCTGCTGACTTTCCAACTTGACTTGCAGCTCAGTGGTAAGATTTTGGGAGAGCTTCCAGCTATTTCTCTTGCAGCTCCACCGGAAATTACTTCCTTGATCACAAAAAGAGAATCTCATAAGACCTTCCTCTCCTAGATATGAGCGGCATTAGGGCCATTAGAAAGCTTTCCACATTTAAACTGCTCAACAAATCAAGAATGCAGACATCGAGTGGTCTGGCATTTTAAACAGAATGCCCCCATCTCTCCCCTTCCTTTCTACGGCCAATATTGACATAGAAAGGGACCCAAAGCAGTCCATTCTGTGGACCCACAATGGGATGTTTAAACAGCGGAGCTTGGAGCTTGGCAGATCTGACCATAGAGGGATAGCTGACTTAGCTCTCCACTTTCTATTTAATAAAACAAGACCACTGATGATGTTTTTTACGGCTTGTCTCCCTCTGGTATCAGTAATTGCATGAAGTTCTGAAAGCCTCTCTCTGGACCAGGATGGAAAAGTTTCTCATCACAGTCCTTGATAGTCGTGGATAATGGATGTGTTTGCAGGGGTCAGTACAGTGGATGAACCATTCCAGGTTCCATATCCTCTACACGCCTGAGCTTACCTCCCACTACAATGGGATCCTGTTTCTTCGGTAGATTCAGGAGAAAGTGTGAGAGACAACTTTGAAATTTCAATGGAAACTTTCCTTCCTTTAAACACTGATGCAGGGAAAACTTTGTTGCTGGGCTTCTCTCAAAAGAAGGTTTTGGACTGAAGAGGCATCACCAGGAGTCCTCCCTATGTTGTAAGCAGTAGCGACTTTATTGCGGATCTGTAGCTCTGACAGTGATTTGAAGCTGGCAAGGATCTGGGAATACGAAATCATCCACTTGTGTTACGCCACAAAGAGTGGCTTGCGGAGAAACTCAGGATCAGGACTAGGCAGGTCCTGGACACTCGATTTTTTGTGTGTCCCATTCATGTGGAGGGACATTTCAGAAACATTGGCCTTGTCGCCATACTATGAGCAGGTTTGGTAACTCAACAGAGTTTTACCTCGTAGTACTGTCATCTGCTGGATTTGTACAGAAGGAATATACCTCCACGAAGAGGGATCAGTAAGTTCAGGGATTCAGTGACTATATTAGCTACAAAAACTGTTGTAAGGCAGGGAGAGGAATGCAGCCACGACAGAGTGTTGTTAATCTGGACCATAGGACAATATTTGTCAACGGATTGATCAATTCATTCTGCAGGAGTTTTACAAAGCGGTGCACTATTAGAGCAGCGCAAAGTTCCAACGAGGGATGGTAGATTGGCCTTTTAGGGGCAATCTGAGATGTTGCATGATGAAGGAGTATGTTACCACACCCTTGTCATTTTCCATCCGCAAATAAGCTACTGACCATATGCACTCTCTGAAGGCGTCACAAAATATATGCAACTCTCTAGATGTATTTGATTGAAAGGCAAGGTTGAATAACATCTAGGAAGCTGTATCAATGACAGATCAGGGAGCTCGTTTTCCCAAGCCTTCCAGGCCTGTTGAATAGGATCTGGCATAAGGGATCATCCCAACCCCTGGACTTCATCCAGCATTGTTGTATGATGACCTTAGCTCGCGTTGTAAAGGGGGAGATATAACCCAGAAAGGGGTCCACAATACTGACTGGCGAGGACTTTATATATATTGCGCAGGTTGTTGCTTTATAATGTCCACATTTCGGGATCGATACCCTAATGAATCAGAGGGACAGTGCCAACTCAGACCCAGAGCTCCTTCTGCATTTTATGGATCCAAACGATCTTTGATTGCATCCACAGTTCAGCATCTCAGAACCTGGCTTCAGGAGGAAGATTGTGTCTGACACTGGGCATCAGGCAGGTTACTTTGGCCCACTGTCTGACGGTTTCAAATCCTCCACTCATCAGTAAAAGGGAACGCATTCTGGGTTAGGAAGATGACGAAGACCGGAGTAAGACCCAAGTAAGGAAGGGCCCAATGTGGACCAGGAAGGAGTTGACGTTGACACCCTTTTTTTGCGCAGTTTGCACATTTTGGGAAACTAACCTCTAAACAGTTGGTCCCATAGAATGGACTGAAGTACAGAATTCACTATATCTTCAATATCCCTTCTTTGTGATCATGGACATGCCTTCCATAGTTTTCTTCCCCCCCCCCCACCTCGTGGCGAAGTCGTCTAAGATTAGCGATGGTAAAAAGACACTGCATCTCATCTGTTGTAGGAATTGGCATTTGGGCTTGAGTACCCAGCACCTAACCTGGTCTGGATTGACTGCTGGAGATTTTAGGAGGCCCAAAATACACCTGGATCAATTGGGTTTATCAGGGTGTGGTAGTCTGCCACCAATAAGAGATAAGTGGTTGGACCATTTAGCTGAAAGCTGGAGGGTAAGTCCCCGAAGGATGTCTGAACGTCTCTGTCAAGATCCAACCGGATACGTCTGTTCTGCCAGTCCCAATCTGGTGGCCAGCAAAAGCTTTGACAAATGGAATACTCCTTTGCGGGATTGTTTTTGTTCACCACGGAGGATATTTCAACGGTTACAGACAGAGCCTTACAAGTCGCGAGGAAGTGTCTTGGCGTTGCAGTTCTAACGATTAGGGACTTCAGGAGTTACCCATTGAGGCCCAAATAACTCAGATGCTTGAGATAGCAGCATGATGCGTTCTGATCCATCATTACAGGGATGGCAATAGGGCTTTGCAAGGATCTGCCTTTGTAATGGAGAAGTACTTCAACAATCTCTTAAAGCAGTACCTTCACAGACACATCCAAAGGCGACTTAAGATAAAATGTACCGTTATCTGGTCGCGACAATTAACTCCATTGAAAGGAATACCAAGATGTCTGCCTTTGGCATCTGTGGACGAGGCTTTTTCCGGAAGTCACAGTGGGACGACTAGATGTTTAAGCCCACATACTCAACCTACTTTTGCTCCTCTCGTAATTCCATGCATCCTTCACCGCTTTCATCTAAAGATCTAAAAGAAGGGCACCAGGCCAATGAAATAGTATCTACTGAACACTATGTATATGAATACTTGGCGACTCCATATCTAATCATCTCTCATATGCTGGGGTTGCTTAGCTGTGGATCCTTGATCAACAGAATTACCATTGACGCCGTTGCACAGAACTGTTTGTGTATGTTAAATCGGATGTTTCCAGTTTTGCCAACCACCTGAGTAAGTATGATGGTTACCCTGAGGAGCGCTACCAATCCACCGTGTCACAAAGCACCCAATGTTAAATTTATTTTGGGATTGGTGATGATGGTGGTGGTTGAGGGAGAGAGCACCCCCACGCTGATTGTAAAGTGCTTTGGGTGGCCACTTGCAGCGCAATAAAGTGCTATACTCTTAAATGCATCATTCATTCATTCATGATCTGGGGGTGCTTCAGCAAGGCTGGAATCAGGCACAATTGTCTTTGTAAAGGCATGAATCAAACCCGCGTGCAAAGTTGTCCTGGAAGAAAATAGCTCCTTCTGCTCTGACAATATATGCAACTCTGAGGATTGTTTTCAACGGGGCGATGCTCTGTGCCCGCTGATCAGACCGAATCAAGTAAATGGAGAAAACCATTTTAAGCCTCCTCCAAGCAATCTCTCTTACACTTTTACCAGCACTCACATACACCATCAACAGATCTTTCCTCACTGGCTGCTTTCAACTGCGGTCAAGCAGGCTTAGAGTGGCCCCACTGCTCAAAAAACCACCACATTAAACACTTCACTTGAAAGATACAGACCTGTCTCTCTCACCTTCCATTCCCAACGCACCAGCCTCGAAAGAGTTGCTTTCAACCAGATATATAATTGTTTCTTTCACAGAACAGCAAACTGAAAGCTAACCAGTCAGGTTTCAGGAGTGGCTATTCAGCTGAGACTGCACTTCTGTCCAGTCATGGGAAGTTCTGGCGGATTGCAAAAGCTTATTCCAAATCATCAGCGCTCTTATTAGGGCTGCTTATCTATTCGCTTTTCGCTTTTGACACTGTCACCAATCATCAGATCCTCCTACTACACCTCTCAACACTGGGCATCACAGGGATTCCCGCTTCTCTGCCATGGAACTTATCTCACTGGTAGGTCTTTCAGGGTGGTTTTTTTTTGAAGGAGAGGAGAATTATCCAAAACACATCAATTTGTCACTGGGGTTCCTTTAGGATCAGTACTTCTTGACCCCTCCTCTTTCTCCATATACACCACACATCACTGGGTCCCATCAGCCTGAGCACATGGATTCTCCCTACGGTTATGCTGATGACACACAGCTCTATCTTTCATTTCAACAAGATGATCAGGCTGGATGGATCTCCAGGCTGCCTGAGGACATCTGACATGGATGAAAGATATCACCTACAGCTCAACCTGGCAAGACTTGGGTTTCTTGTCTTCCCCTGCCTGCACTCTAACTCTCACGGTATGATTTCTCCCATCCAGCTAACCGGAGAGCTGATAACCAGCTGACCCCAAAGACCATAACTGCAAAGACTGCTTTCGATCTTGCAGGTTTGCGTGCACAACATCAGAAGATCAGGCCCTTTCTAGCGGGCATGCTGCACAACTTCTTGTCCAGGCCCTTGTCATTTCTAGGCTGGACTACTGCGTACTCTTCTCTTCTGAAAGCTGGACTTCCATCAAGGCGCCATCAAACCTCTACAAATGATTCCAGAATGCTGGCGGCACAGCTGAGGTGCTTCAATGAAAAGGCCCCAAAAGAGCCCATGTTACATCTCTCTTTTCTCCTTGTGCCCGGTGATGAGACATACAGCCAAATAGCCTGGTGACCCATACTCAGAGTGCGTGCTCTGCATTTAACCTATCAAATTGCACACACAGCCAGTGAACACACACGCACCATGAACACACACCTGGAGCGGTAGGCTGGCCATTTTATGCTACGGTGATTGCGAGGGGGAGCAGTTGAGGGTTGATTGCCTTGCTCAGGAACTTTTTACCTCAGTCATGGTATTGCCGACCCGAGACTGGTGTAGAACCTTAGGGTTGGGAGTCAAACTCTCTAACCATTGAGCCCACGGCTTTGTAGCGCTTGTGCTGCTACCAGTTTACAGCTTGGCATCAAAGTTCAATACATTGATAGATTCAAGATTCAAGACATTGGGGGGCAGCTGTGGCCTAATGGTTAGAGAGTTGGACTTCTAACCGAGGGTCACAGTTTCAGAAGCCCTGGGTGCTACAGCAGGAGTTATAGGAGGGAGAGGGAGTTAATGAACAGCCGCCTTTCTCCCACCCCTCAATACCCTTGGCTGCGGGGGTGCGCGCCAGATCCAAGGCACTTCCAACCCCGTTGCCCTGAAAGCCTCTGGATATAGCTACCCACTGCTTCGGGTGTGTATTCAAAATGGAGCTAAAATGCAGAGCACCCATTCGGTGTATGGGTTACCATACTTGGTAAATGTCCACCTAATTTTCACTTGATGCTTGCATATAGAACATGCACAGGCTCAGCACCTGCCTACTTCCACTCACTATTACGAATCTACACTGTATTGTGTTGTTTAAAGCTTGAACCTGTTTTTCTTTGCATTATTAGAGGTCTGAGAAAACCCCTACATATTTTTTTTTGATATTGCGACCAGTTGTTATTTTCTGCAAATAAATGCTCTAAATTACAAATGTGATTGTCAGTAGTTGTCAGTACAACAGATAAAAATGTTTTCAGTAGATTATATAATAAAAAAAAAAACATGTTCATTTTACTCAAATACATATACCTATAATTAGTAAAAACAGAGAAACTGCTAATTTTGCAGTGGTAATTTTTTTTTTTCCAGAGCTGTCTATAAAGTCTTTACATATTTGTTGTTTGATAAACACCAAATACAAAAATTCAAGTGGCTGTTTGAAAACATGTAAACACTGTTTGACAACTCTGTGACAAGTGGTGTCAGAAACAAAAAAGTTGTCCAAAAGCAGCTTTGCATTTACAGAGGCAACAGGGAGTAAGCCAGCTGCATTTTTTGCTTATCCATAAGCACCACCTGCTTGTCAGAGAGTGAATTTGGATTCTCATTCAGCCTTTTTTGTTTACACCAACATACTGTTGTACTGGTTTAACCCTTTGATGAAAAAAGAAGCTATGTCCATTTTAAAACTCTAGACAATACGGTTTCAAGAATTAACATTGCAGTCTTTTGAGGTGCTCTCGCGATACTTGATGCCGCATTTATGTTTATTACTGCAATATATCCGTTACTAAATACCAACAGCTGTTTATTCCTATGTAGCTGCAAAGTCCTTTTGTAGCTTTTTGTTCTACAGATGCTTTAAGGATGATTTAATTGAACTGTATTTGAGGTTTAAAATCCCCTGTTTAGAAGGGGATGGGTTTAGACTGTTCAATACTGAGACTTGTTTAATGTCTTATAAAAGTTTAAAGCCACACCAGTGGTTTCATCACATCTTTAAATATAGTTTACTGTCATTGGCCTCCCATGGTTCCTTATCTTGGCTGTAATTTGTGGCAGCCAGTAACAACGTCCATCAGCAAGGAAGGTGTATTCAGTAGCCCAGTGTTAATTTATAAAAGTATTTCACAGTAAGAAATAATTGTTTTTGTGAAGTCATCTTAATAGTGTATATTCACAGAAAATATGAAGACTATCATGTTTATATATATATATATATATATATATATATACATACAGTACAGGTCAAAAGTTTGGAAACATTACTATTTTTAATGTTTTTGAAAGAAGTCTCTTCTGCTCATTAAGCCTGCATTTATTTGATCAAAAATACAGAAAAAAAAATGTAATATTGTGATATATTATTACAATTTAAAATAATTGTTTTTTTAAATGTATTATACTTTAAATTATCATTTATTTCTGTGATGCAAAGCTGAAATGTTGCTCTCTATAACTTTATAACTCAAGTCAGAGGCGATCATACTGATCCTCATAGATGACAATGAGGCATGTAACACTACTGTGGTATGTTTTACTTTTAGTACATAAAGAACAATTGATGTTAACACAAGCTAAAGTACCACTGAATGCACCTTTAAGTGATTATGGTAGCGACTTAAGGCATTGGTGAGAAAATTTAATTAACAATGATTTAGGAGTTTTTCATTCTTATATTTCTGTACAGAGGCCTCGATACACTGAGCTGCGTTTCATCATGAATCAGATCCCTGATATCCATGTTGAGGCCCTGGAGCAGTTTGATCAGAAGACCACAATCCACTGTATCAAAGGCAGGAGAGAGAAGAAAAAGAAGGAGCAGTTTAAAAGGCTCATTGCAGGCACTGTTGGGGTATGGCCACTTTTCTTTTTCTTTACTTTCTTTACATTTGTCAACGTGCTCATCATCTGATCCAGTTATTTTAAATTTTTTGATAATATTGTTTGACATTATTGTATATTTTTCCTTAGTTCCTTAGTCAAGGGTAGTACTTGTATTCTGTCCCTGCTGCAAGTAGGTTGCACCTCGACAGTTAGTTAAACAGGATCAGGCCTGAAGAAAAAGTCAAAACTGAAGTAGTTATTTTCCAGTGTTTTACTTGCAATCTTAAGTTGCACAACATCGTTTTTTGTGAAACTATAATGCAAACACAAACATACATTAAGTATAAAGTATGACAAAGTAAATTTTAGGGAAATAAAACAGCAAATCTAGCATTAATACGAGAGAGAAAACAACAACCTTTTTTTTTTAAATGCACCACAAATGTTTCTTTTTAAATGGCATGAAATGCTTATTTTTTTAAACATAGATGAAATTTAGTAAACCGTTAAACTTACAGACGATGGCCTTTGGCACAAAATAACAGAAATATAGCTTTTATCAGGGAGACATCTGCTGCTGCATCACTGCTGTTGTGAGATTAAATCTAAGATGGCTGCCATGACCTTAATCACATGATGCATCTTAACCAATAACATAAACCCAAAATTAAATGACTATTTAAACAGTCAGAACAACTTGTATTATGGGATATAGAATTCCATGCAGACCTTATGATTAATTCAAAACACAGAATATACATAATGTGTACATAATGTGTAAATTTGTGTGCTGTAATTTAATGTGTGCATACTGTGTATATTTATTATGTATATATAACGACATACAGTATTTTAAAAAATATTTGCATGTATATATTTATAGTCATATAATTTATATTGTATATAAATATATTTAATATATAAACAATTTCAGGTCAAACTTCACTCTCTTGGACATGTCATGTTAACTGGGCTATATGTTATAAATATAAAAACTGTTACATTTACTGCAGTAAGTTTCCTCAGTGGGCGGTTTAATTCATTTGTTTTGATTTCTTCACGACATTGTTTCATTATACAGACAGGCTTTGTGAGCCTGGCGTGACCTTGTTCTTACTGTTGATTATCCATCATCAGTTTATTACATGCACCAAATGTAATAAAATTAGAATCATTCTTGCCTCTAAAAGAATCGTGCTTCCCTAATTAGATGTTTTAATCAGATTAGTTGTCCGGTCATTCTCTTTCACTAGCCCCCTCAAAAATCCACATGTCTTACACAAGCATTGAAGGTGCAATAGGTGATTATCTTCAGAAACATTTTTTGTTATGTTGGTTAAAAGTCTCTTTACTTTTAGGTTTTGGGGTAAATTCGAACATGGCACTGCGCTATTACGCCACATCTGTAAACATAAAGTTGTTGTCCCGCTACTAGGCTATCGCGATGTGAGGATCCTGCAGGTCATTTATGGCCTTTCACACAGAAGATAATTACTTTGATCATTTTGATGATGGATTGTAATCCAGAAAGGATTATGTGTTTATGAAACACATGTAAATGAAATTAAATTATATTCCAGTTTTAAATGTGTATCTGATTACAGATAACCTGGGATTACACAAGATGTGTACAAAATTTTATTTGGGTCATATATTACAATCTGTGATTATGTAAGCAGAAAATATCCACACTTGTGAGGTGACTGTCTGCCACACAAATACTCCTCAGAAAAAAATGATTTATCCACACTGGAGTCGTGCCGAATTTACACAAAATATAAATGAAAATGTATATCAATTTTAAAACAATTGTAAAAAATGGAGAACCTTAAAAGTCTTAGTCTCTTGAATTATACAGTATATTGATTAACCTCCTTAAGGTGATGACATCTAAAGAGCAATACCCACCAATTGAATGATCTCCCTTCTTTCCTCAATTGCTTGTCAATCTTTCTATTAAATTCTTCCACTTCACTGAAATAGTTATCAGGAGAACAATCACTTTTGTGATAACAGAAATATCAGAGGCGTCGAGTAGCAAAATGGCGCACTAGGCATTGTACAAAAATAATTCATATTGTACTCTGACCTGAAATGATAATCTGGACCAGAAAGAAAGACCTGCTCAGCCTCCTGCAAGGACAAATTCGTCGGAGGGCAGCCAGGGCATATATGATGGCCTATGAAAAACATTAATATAAATATACTGGTATAGCACTACTGAACAGCAAGCTATTATTAAACATGGGTCCATACACCGAGTAGCACCAGCATGTAGTTTATACAGTAGCTTTTGTAAGTGCAGGATCAGGACACAAACAAACACATTACATCCAGAAAAAGAACATCACAGATGAACTGCACTTCATCTGTGAAGCTCAGTTCTGTTGGTGTTCTATCCAGCACTCCTCTCAGATAAGAAAACAAGATGTACTGCTGTTCCTCACAGATTTACGTAACAGCATTGACTGGCAGTGGATACAGTGGTAATGCAACTGTGGTCGGCAATGTAACCTACATCTGTGAAATGGTATACCCTATAATGGTATCAACAAGAACATAGAATAGATCATATATTTCAATTTGTAAATTATGTATACCCAAAATTTGAATTAGGTGTTTGGTTTTCAAAAACAAATCAAGAGCTTTGGTTCACTGCTCAAATGGAACTGATCATAAAATACATTCTGCTTTTAATGCACATTTTAACTCCAATTGCATTTCCTGAGGGGAATGTTTGAACACTTTACCTTCATGGATAACTGCACGATTGAAATGGCTTCTCTACATAGGTTCTGATCTTGCTCAGCTTTGATGGGTGGAACAAAGCTGAACTACAGAAACGGGCAGTGAAAGTCCTTGCAGCATGTGGTGCATCTCTCTTCAATTCGGGCAGGGATCTCCCTTTTGGATTGTTATATGCATCTTGAAAAAGAGAGAGCCTACTTGTTAGAATATTTTGAGATCATGAAAATATCCCTAGTGCCTTTTTAATCATCTGTCCTACAATGAGCCTAACCAAATCCATAAAATCACTTCATATTGGCCATGCAGAACATGACAGAAACTCATGATAACAATGGATTGTATGTGGAGTAGGCCTGCAGATTAGGCCAAATTGTAACAAGCTATTAAAACTGCCAAATGCCTCATTCATCATTGCAAAACAATTCCAAAACAACATGTTAACACATAGTGCAACTAGGCAGTCAGTGCAGTTTAATTATGAAAGATATTTTATACTTAAATATGGTAAAACAACGAGTATTAAGCCAGTATTCACACTAATACATTAAGCTGCAGGTAAATCTAATTCAAACCTTACATCAACCATGCTCTTGTCATCTGATAAGTTTAATTAATGTGCTGGCTAGATTCACTTATAATAGTTCGCCATTAAAACTCAAGGATTTATGAAATCATGGCCACGTAATTAACGCCGTGAGTACTAATAAAATTATCTCAACTAATTCTTAATTTGTGGGAATTAATTATTAATTCATAGTTAGCAGTTCCTCACTATGTAAACTTCGCACCGCTTTAACGTTATAAAATAAAACTTAATTAAATATCGGCACTCACCGTCCTGATTGCTGTCCCTGTCGTCCATCTTAATTAGTGTTGATCCAGTACGGTAGGTGGCTGTCACAAAAAAAACTAGGGTCCTAGAACTGCGGTCCTGAAACTGCAGACTCCGGGTTGTGCAGGAATACACTTCTTGATAATTTAGCCCACAAGCCACAATTGCAGGTTTTCAAACAGAGATGGTGACAAAGAGGCAAAACTGGCGGACTGCAGCTTTAAGTGGTCTAAAATGTATTTACATATTCTGTGGAAGGCATAGGACCAAGAAATGTTTGTCCAATCAAAATCTTCAGTCCCAACATTATGAGATGCTTCCTCCCTGCCTGTCAATATATGTGTTTGCATACTTCGCGCAGACTCCCTGCTTGTGCAGACAGGATACATCATCAGCACGCTCATATACACTACTATGCAGACAGTTGGTTGTCTGGTCTGTGTGCATATATGTGTTCAGGATGCGCGGCTTTGGATGACGATTTACAGGGGAGGGTGGGATATACGCTATTAAATGCTATCAGGCTAAAGGTAAAGTACGGCTGTACGTCCTACTGCACCTTTAATGTCTAGCTCTGTTACTGTATATAAAATTCTAACCAGCCAAAGTCGCTAGTGGAGAAACTGTGTACCTCCGTCAGCTGCTGAAATCCATACAATTTCACGACTGGCTTAACAATAATGGCCAATGACTATGTTTTGCCTGGGCTACCACGCTGCCCAGCTTAACTCTAATCAGATTCCAGCACAATGTGTAATGTCTTATTAGAACCCCGAAATTGGCACACTTTCTTGAGTAGTGGCAAATGCTTCATCTGAACTAAGTGCTGCAAAATCATTACAGCCAGAAGTTACCAGGCTTTTAGCCCCATTGTTGTTTTGGGAGACGTGGATACTTGGTGTGCATTCAGCTTAGCCTTGAACTCTCATGATGGTGCTCTTGGTGCTTTTTATGAACTGGATAGCTTTGTGCTTTTTACACTTTCACCATTTGTTCAGCTATTTATTTATCTACCTGTGACTGAAGAACTTGAATTTGAAACCGCTGATCTTGAACATCTGACTTTTTTGTGCCTCTGCATTTCAACATGCAGTTCTTCACATTTAGAATCTTTACTTGACAACAGATATGTCATCAAATCATGCAGCTCATACAACGCATGCACAGTCAAAGCTTCAACCACCCATTCGTAGGGATGCTTCTGATTTGCAAAGCATCCCAATCAATCTGAACGCTCTGCATTATGGCTGCCGCTATGCCCGCCATCTTGCCCATATCATCAATGCCGCCCATAGAAATCCATGTTAAAATAGGTAAAAGTTAGAGGACTGAGCTTAAAAAATGTTTTCAGTATAACTAAACATAAAAAATATGTGGATAGTTTTCATTGCGCTGCTGTTGGTTTCCCCACAGCAATGGCATTAAGCTAAGAAATACCTTTCTTTAGCAATTGTTCTCTGCCCACCAGATTTGTCCACGCCCTGGAAGCCAAAGGAATATTTGCACAAATTTTGTTAAAAATAATTATATGCAAACAATGGCATAATGTGCAAACAAAAAGTGCTCTATCATTCTGTGACAAAATCTCATGAACTTCTGCTTCCTGATCAGGAGTATATGGCCTTTCACTGGTGTGGAGAACATGATTTTTAAAGTGAGAACCCAGCAATGTTTTTTGCTAGCTAGTAATAGTAACTAATGAGGGCGGGTCTTTTGAAAACAGCTCCAAAGGTTAAGATTACTGCCAAAAACATTTCTGCAATGTTTCCCTTTGATTTAATTTTTATATTGGCCAATTTACTGTCTACCAAGCAACCATTTTAGAATCTAAATTTTTCTCTTTACTGCATGCACCTTCTCCTGTTATATATGATGTGTATGTGCATGATATGCAAACACACATTTATAAGGGATGGACAATATTCTACTTTCAAATTTTTGCATTTAGGATAGGTTTCTCAAAACATTTATTCATGCATTTGCACCTTACTTTATAACAGGTATTGGACACTTTGTAGTCTGTGTACAGCAGTGCAAAAGCCACTGGTGAGGGTATGGAGACAGCTGTCTTCTCTCAGGACACGACATGTGTGGAGTCTCCTTAACTCTGTGTGTGTGGCACCTGATGTGAGCTTCCAGTGAAGGCTAAACCGTTCAGAGGTTCCCACTTATCACTAGGATCCCACACACCCACACAGAACAGAGAAAGTACTTAACACAAGTCGTCAAGTCAAGTTCAGTGGTGCCTGAGGCAGAAGAGGGACGTAAATGGCTCCGGGAGCGAAGTTCAGCTCCTCTGACAGCCTGATGGATGAAGCTGTCCTTCAGCCCTGAACCGGCCTGGAGACCTCGCAGCCCTCCCTGGATGGCAGCAGACTGAAGAGAGAGTCTGTGACCGGTGAGGTGGGATCACCTAGCAATGCAGGAGGCTTTTTCGAGAGTGAGACGGGTTCCGATAAATAACTCTGGAGGCAGGGGAGAGAGACACCAATGAATCTTTCTCTCAGCTGCTCTCACTATGCGCTGCAGAGTCTTCCGGCAGGACGCGCGTTGCAGGCGCCATACCACACAGTGATGCAGCTGGTCAGGAATGCTCTCGATGGTGCCTCTGTAGAAGGTGTACATGATGGGGGGTGGGGCTCTGGCTCTCCTCAGTTTGCGGAGGAAGTAGAGACGCAGCTGTGATTTCTTGGCCAGTGCTGCAGTGTTGTCGGTCCCGGAGAGGTGTCCTCTGTGATGTGCACACCCAGGAACTTGGTGCTGCTCACTCTCTCCACAGTCGCACCGTTGTGATGGTCAGAGAGGAACATGCTGAGTGTGCGCTCTCCTGAAGTCAACAACAATCTCCCCTTCGCTACTTCTCCACGCTCAGAGAGAGATTGTTTCACGTATCCCCGGCCAGGCGGCTCACCCGCGCTCTGTAGTTTGTCTCATCTCGTTGCTAATGAACCCACCACAGTCGTCGTAAGCCATCCGCGAAACTTAATGAAGAGGGTATAAACATATACCATTCCGACACCCAATTGGTTTGTACGCGATCCATCACACCTGCACATGACACAGATCACATCACACCTCCAGTAAGGGCATAGCCAGTGTTGGGTTCGTATATCAAAAATATATTTCTTAAAAAGTAGGTTTGGGGTATGGAACCGGTATGCACCGAACCGAATAAGGACGATATTTCGCAGTGCCTCTTAAATGCCTGAGCGATCGATTGAAATGTTTGTCCTGAGGTTCTCCGAAATGTAGGCCTACACAAGAAGCATGGGTGTCGCTAGGCTTTTTTATAGGGCTATATCATTTAGCTCCATAAACCGTATACTCAACCTCAAGCGACGCCTCAGGGAGTCAGTCCTTAAATTTCATAAGGAAAAAATCAAGCCAGACCGGTTCACTCTCCGCCTTTTCAGCGCGCTCTTCAATCCACAGACGGCAGTGGAGCAGCGAAGCGCATTAAACAGAAACAGAGGACACAAGGTGGGTGTTTATCGATAGGATTGTTAGAATATCTGTATCTGTGCAGTTCTTTGTCATAAATATAGCTTTACAAAAGGTCACGATGGAGCAGTCGGTTTCTGTAAAGTTTTCGCTATCACTCACTCATCACACCTACAGCTGTTTCCCAGCGGCGCGACCCAGCTATTATAACACATATAAACGAACGCATGCCTAAAATTGTACTTATTTAAATATACTGAATTAAATCATCGCATGTGCTTTATGGGCCATGCCACACTACTGTGTAAAGTCTTAGGGTATCGCAGTGTTTTCACCCCAAAGAATGGTGTTCGACAGTTATTTTTATATATTTTGCTGTAGTGTGTCAGTAGAAAATCAGTTTACATTTCAAACATTCATTTTGCCGTTGTCAGACTGCTTGTGCATTCAAAATCACACTAGGTTATTAAAATTAATGGCAAAACTGATATTTTCCTACTGACACACTACAAGCAAAAAGATATAAATAAATGGTTTGAACCCGCACACAGGGGTAAGTAAAAAATAATAATGTGCCTAAGACTACCCCCTGGTATACTATCACCTACAAACGACATTACAGCTGCCGCTATTAAAGAATGACCATACGGTCATTCACAGAACTGCCAAGAACAGTGACAGACGCCACTCATTTTAACTGATAATCAGAGTGATTGACAGAGATACAGTAGAAACATTTTGGTGTGCTTTTTGTAATTTAAATAATGAGCTAGATTGTGAAATACATTATAATGAGTTCTGAGTGAGGGAAGCACAACTTGGCAAAATAAAGAGCATCCAAGGTGAAGCTGTGGATTTATTTTAAATACTTTATGTGTTCTTTATTGTTAATCCGGTTTGTGGCTCTTTTTTTTTGAAGTATCGTTTCAGGCACCCGTTTAAGGCATACGATTTTTTTCCATTTTTTAAAAGTAATGAAATGGCACTGGGACCTACTTAAAGTTATTGTTTTATAATACTGGCTCATTTATCAAATGGTCTTTCTCTTCTCCTCCGCCAATTTAAGATACTGTAGGTAGTCGTAACTAGACGTTTGAATAATTAGCTTTGGCATTGACACCGAGATTGACAATGTGAAGTCTGACATTTGCCAAGTATGGTAACCCATACTCGGAATTGGTGCTCTGCATTAACCCCATCCAGTGCACAACACACAGCATGAGAAGTGAACACACCGGAACACACCCCCTGGAGCAGGGTAGCTATTATCCCCAAAAGGGCGCAAACAGCCCGGGGAGCAACTGGGGGTTCAGTGCCTTGCTCAAGGGCACTTCAGCCATGGGTATTGAGGGTGGAAGAGAGCACTGTTCGTTCATTCACTCCCTCCCACCTACAACTCCTGCCAGCACCAAGACTTGAACCGGCGACCTTCAGGTTACAAGTCCAACTCTCTAACCATGTAGCGAATACAGGAAGCTATCGATCAAGAAGGTATTAGGATCATGAGTTATTTTTCATTTTTATTTTTTGATTAATCACTTGGATTAATCATTCATTTTGACAGCACTAATGTTTATTGTAAATAGACAACCATACAAGGGTAATTGTTACTAAGCCTGCCCTGGGTACACCAATTTTCTTGTTCATTGCCCTCGCAGATTCCTGCATCTAAGCTTGGATGTACATTAAATACATTCCATTAAAGGTTATTGATGACATGCCTCTGAAGTTTGACTTTTTGCACCATTACAATACTTGTAGGCAACTAGTCATCATTATCTCTAGTTCTTTAATGTATTTGCATTGTACTAAAGTGTGTTCATTTTCAATGGGCATATATGCGGCTGAAACAGGTAATCTAGTGCATCCCAAATTTTTCAACATGAATATTTTAATATAACATTTTTGAGCAGGTGGGGTAGTGCACAATAGGCCCCTGTGGCGTGACCTAATTGTTCAGCTTCGTTCAGCAGAGATGTTGCTGTCACAGGTCGCTGTGAGGGGCTTGTAGTCCGTAATGGTCTGTATCCCCTGCCACAGGCTCCGAGTGTCTCTGCTGGCTGAAGCTTGATGGGCTATCCTCCTGGAGTACTGTCTCTTAGCCTCTCTGATGCCGTGGGATAGGTTCAGCCCTGGCTGTTCTCAGGCCCCCTGGTCTCCAGCTCTGAAGGCGGGTTCCGGCGTCTCCAGAGGTCTGTAGACTTCCCCCTGTCATCCGGCTCTGGTTGGCCGGACGGTAAGGGTTTTGTGACTGTTACATCCTCAATACACTTGGTGATGTAGGCAGTGACAGTCTCCGGTACTCCTGGGTCAGTGGGTTATTGTAGTGGCAGCCTGCTTAAGCATATTCCAGTCAGTTGTACAAAACAGTCCTGAAGAGCGTCAGACGACCCTTCTTGCCACACTTGAATCTGGTTTCTGAACTGTTTGGTGACTTTAGAGCGTCGGATTGCATGCTTAGCATGACAGTGTGTTGTCGCGGCCCCCGGAGGTGGGGAGGGGGAGGGGCTCACCTGACTAAGGCAATTCATAAATGAATGAATTACTCTTCTTAAAATTTTAAAATTTTTTGGGGTTTTTTTTGAGCATACGCTGCATGTTGTGTCTTTTTGAACACAGACCAGCTTACAATTCATATACATCCGTATACATCATAAATCATATCTGTCATTTACTAATGGTTTGTTTCATCATTTTTGATGATTAACAATTTTTTGAGATGATACAAAACTATTTTGACATACATACTTCATTGATTTATAAATGATAATGTATCAACTAATAACTTATAAACCATCTACTAATGATCTGTTTGATTTATTTCAAGATTGGATTCGTGCCAAATGAGAGAGTAAGGAAGAAGATTATAGGGCCAAACAATAATAATAAAAAATCTCCAGAATAAAGTCATTAGCCTATAATGCGAGATTAAACTCATTAAATATCCAGAAAAATTTAGATATATAATATTGAGAATAAAAATAATTAAATATAGAGAATAAGTATGTTCATTAGTCAACTTCATCTTTGCAGCCGACACTGACTCAGAAAACAGTTTAGTAATAAGTAGCCTATATAAAATATGTTCTAGCTATTTATGCGATCTGCTTAAGTGCGGAATAATAATAATAATAATAATAATAATACAAGGAAGGAATAACCGACAACGTGCCGTTGAATTACAGGAGAAAGAAAAAAACATGCTAGGCTATTGTCACAAAGTTCTTGTTTGGCAAAATTAATATAAGCTATTCTGTGTCTTAAGACAAGTTAAGTTAGAACAAGTTCAATAAAACATCTTTATTGTATTTCTACAGGCAGAGGAGAACAGCCAAACCAAAAAGAAACAAAGAAAACACAATGTAACATTCATAAAATTGTAAACAATGGAATGCGCACATGTGAGTGGAGCTAGTGCCATCAAGTGGTCACTGATTTTCTGTGGCTCAGCTGCGTGTGGATCGCGAGCTGTGTGTGTGTGTATTGGGCAAGGCTAAAAGGGTGGAACGAAAGTCTCAAAATTCAAATGAATCAAATAAAATTGACTCAGAAGATGATGTAAATGAATGCACACGTCGCCTGATCTACAAATGCACATTTTAATCGCTACATGCACAAGTTATGATAATTTAATACAAACTATAACATTTGTATTCACAAATATGTCTCTATTTGAACACAATGCTGCACATTAATGTAATTCTTAACTCTGCAGACACAAGTTGAAAAGCATTTGTGTCAGTGTAGTGAAGGACATTTGCAAATTTTTTAAATCATGTATATGTTAATGAATTGCACTGGGCCTTATTCGCAAACATGTCTGTATTTGTACAAATCGCTGCACAATCATTTAATCCCAAATTCCACAGACTCATATTTAAAAGGCATTTGTTTTTGGTTAGTAAGATACATGTATAAAAGTTATGCAGTACATGGATAATTTAGCGTGCATCTATTAATCATTTTGAGTCTAATGTCATCCCATATTTCCACACTTAGCACGATGCAAAAAAGCGAGGCGAATCACCGACTTAATGGTGCTTTCATTGACCGAATCCTTGAAACCATTGTTTGCCTTCTGCTAACTACACCTGCACTTAGTGGCCACCAACAATGCATTTTTCCTCAGATATGGATCTCGTAAATGGTTTTAACATAATCCACTGCTCAATATACAGCATTTAATTAAGATAAACAAGGTTCTACACCAGAAGCAAACTATCAATAATGCTTACAAGAATAGGCTACATCCTAAAATATAATTAGAAGTAATAATTAGCATGAAGTTAAGCACTTGAAAATATGTGTGGAATTATATTAATGTCAAAAACCCGCATGTACCCACTAATGTATTCACACCTACTTTAAGCCATCATTGAGTGCTTGTCATAACTTCCAGTTGTGATTCATAGTTGATTTTGATTAACAAGCAAGACACATACGTGCACTTCTGTATGTTTAATAACGCTACTACTCCGTTAATATTTGTTATGTACATCCTTTTATTGCCATAAAAATACCTATGAGTTTGGCTACAAACACATATACAGAAAATATATTCATAATCATATGCTCCATTTGCTTTCATATATATTTTCATGTGTAGAAAAAGAGTAAACGTGGCCTGGACTCATGACACTCACACTCACATGGAAGAAAAATGAATGGTGCTCCTACAGATCACATAATTCAGTGCGGGACACTAATAGGTATGTTATTCTGTATAAAGAACATGAGAATAAATCTGTTCTCAAATACCAACAATAACAAGAACTCAGCATCCGCTTCTCTTCTTATCTGGATACTTCTGTGTTCGCTACACAGGTTTTGAAACAGCACCACCACTCTTTGCCTTTTGTGCAACAGCAGCCGTCATGTGATCCTAGTTCAAACCTTATTGATGGTCCATGCTTTCGCTTAAGTAAAACTGAAAAGATTTGTCAGATTGTTTCGAGAGAAAAAATTGCATTTTCGGTTTTATTCAGTTCCATATTCCATCGCATCCGATATTCGCTAGTTTTTCTGCTCAGTGTGGAAAGGCTTCCTACATCCCCTTGCACACACTGGACAGTTGTGGTGGCTGTATAGTCAACCTTGAAACAAAGCATGGCTTAGGGGAGACGGGAGCCTTGTGTCCAACATTGCTTTCTAAAGAATGTCCGGCCAACAGTTACATCACACAACATTTTGACTCTCCCCCTCTAGAGTCAGCATCTTTGTTGTCTTCTCTGGGAACATAATAAAATCCTGTCAACTTTGCTTTTCTTTCACACAGGACACACAGTCATTTTGTGCCCTAGCTGCTGACAGTAAAACACACCAGTTCTTGTCTCTCTTGATTTTTGGCTTGTGTACACTGGTAATGCGGCCCAGCTGAAGGACCTTGTAAGGCCCCAACCCCAGCAGTGTTTTTGCACAGGTACCTTAGAGTGGGTTGATGGCGTGGACCTCTACGGTGAGCATTCCGCTTGTTAAAAGAGCTGCTGCTAGTCCTGAAGTCCATAGTTTCTGTTACATCATCAAGTTGTTCTGAGGTTTTGGATATGTTAAGGAATTGGGATACATCAGGAAAGATTGCCTAAAAGCAGTCTTTTGTGGTAGAAGTGATGGTTCTACCATACTTGTAACAATAAGTAGAATTTACAGTTTTAGCGCTATATGAAGTTTTACTGCAAAACTAAATAATGATCTGAGATATCATCGGCCCGGCTGCATAATTTCAACACCACCATCAACATCAATTCCGTAATGACAGTATTAAATCTAGAGTATGATTTTACGATAAAAGTAGGTCCTGAGGAGCGTGTTGTCTAACCCCAGTAGAGTTTAGAATGTCTATAAATGCTTTAATCCCAATGCATCTTTTTCATTATCAACATATGGATATTAAAGTCTCACCAACAATTAAAACTTTAGCTGCAGCCCGACTTTAAATCGGACATTAAAATCAGCCAAACTCTTTAATAAAGTCTGTATATGGTGCCTGGTGGCCTGTATACAGTAGCTAGCCAGTACAAACTTATCGCGGGGGATTTATTATTAACATTTGTTTCTATGGATAATGTTATATGAAGCACCAATACTTCAAGCGAGTTATACTTGGAGAAGCCTGCCCTCTGAGAAATCCTTGAAAACATTGTTATAAATTGAAGCAACAACCTCCTTTTTACCTTTTGGGATACGGCTCATGTTTATAACAGTAATCTTCTGGGGTGTGGACTCATTTTAAAATAATGTAATCATCAGGTTTTTGTTTGGTTTCTGCTCAAACAGAGTGCATCTAGATTATGATCAGTGATCATATTATTTACAAAAAGTGCTTTCTCAGGAGGGACCTGATATTCAATAAGCCAAGCTTTATCATTTGTTTATCCAGATAGCATCTGTTTTTTATTTGTTAGAACTCCTCAGTTAAATTGTTGCTCTTAAATTGGTTTTACTGGGCGTTTTTGTATTTTTCTAGCCGGGGAACAGACAGTCTCTATAGTTTGATATCTGTAAAAAGTATCCTCCCCCTAAAATTGTGCATGTACATTCACTTTGTGGCTCTTCGCCAGAACCTGCCTCCCGTTGCTCATATGTGGGCTGTGGAAAAAATGTTTGATAAATAACGGTTGTTGTCCCATTTTATACAGGAATTGTTCATTTTAAAAATAATAAAATTATATTGTTAGTTTCATGGTAACATGGAATCAAGGTCTTCAGTTACTATACAAGATACAAGTTCATTTAGGCTATTTAACATGCACTGTGACATTTTCATCCGTTTCAGCTTATAAACTCCTTGATAGTATTGAGATTCAAGTTAAAAAAAAACCTTAAGGTCTATGAAATGTCAGTCAATAAAGCATTTTTTGCTTTTTGAACTAAAAGTGAAAAAAAAAAAAAAATGTGAAAGTGACGTGACATTCAGCCAAGTATGGTGACCT